>NW_006160094.1:7126253-7139934 GCF_000334495.1 Tupaia belangeri chinensis | reverse complement strand
AAGCCCCTGGCCTGCCATATGGCTGCCTGTGGTTCGAGTCCCAGATCTGGCAGCTTGCTTTCTCACTTTCTCCGCCTCTCACTCTGTCCCTCTCTAGTCAAATTAAATAAATAAATAAAATAATTCTTAAAAAAAAAATAAAAAAGAGGTCAAGTGAGGACTGGCCCAGGGGCCGGACACACATGGTCGTGCTTTTCGAATTCCAGCCCCAGTAGCCCAGAAACAAGCAGCACGTGTGTGAGTGCCCCAAATCCCGACAGGATGGAAAAAAGAGAGGCGACCGCAATGTGACCCCACCCTGCTGGGGACAGGTTTCCCCCCTCCTCTCTCCCCCTTCTCTCTCTCTCTAGTGAGTACTTACACATTCAGGCAAAAAAAAAAAAAAAAACCCCGGGGGTTTGGCGTTAAAAAAAGCCCGTGGATTTGGCGTTACATCACACGACATGTCTGTTTGTCTTAGTGGGGCAGCGTCTCCCGAGATCTCGGCGTATATGCGAAGGCACGGGACAACGGCAGGCTGTGTTCTCGGCACCGTCTTCCCCGCTCCTCAGTACCCACAGGGGTCCCCCACAGTCCTCCACCATCAGAGCTGACCTGTAGGGTGGCCGCGCTGAGGGCCGCAGTTGGGGCCTTCACCAGAGTGCGTTCCGCACCTTGCACCTTGGAGGGCAGCCGTCTGAGACCCAGGAGCCAGCAGGGCTGGCTTCCCCTGCGTCTCTCTCCTTGGCTTGAGAAGGCGTCCTCCTGTCACGTCCTCAGGTGCCCTTCCTCTGTGTGCACACACCTCATGTCTCCTCCTCTCCCAGGACACAGTCCTGCTGCAGAGCGGCCACCTCAGCACCTTGCGTCCCTGCATAGGCCCTCTCCAACCCAGCGACACTGCGGACACGAAAGTCAGGGAGGGGAGAGCGCGACTCTGTGCCTAAGGCAGCCTTGAGAACTTTAGACAGGACTGCAGAGAATTTACCCCCTCGTCAGTCCAAGATTTCCAGGTCTTTTACAACCCAGTAAAGAAGGTCAGCGGGTTGCATGGTGGTTAGGGCTCTGGATTCCCACGTGGTCAACTGCGGTTCAAGTCTCGGACCTGGCAACTTGCTTTCTCACTTTTCCTCTCTTCTTTCTCTCTGTCTCTTTCTCTATCTCTCTCTACACATACCCTATACCAAATTTAAAATAATAATAGTAATAAATTAAATTAAATTAAAATTCCAGTAAAGAAAGTCTCTCCAAAAGCCACTGCTAAAACTGAAATTGCACCTACAGGCCTTAGAGTCTCCAGTCTAGCATCCTCCCATTGGCTGTGAACCCCGAATGAGCAAAACCCTTTGGGATGAGCCTGAGTGGTTAATGGAGCCTGCCTTTGGAATGGAGCCCAGCAGCCCTCCGTGCTCCTGGGAAAAGCCACAAAGTTTGCACCTTCTTGTTCCCTAGCCAGCAGGACCGTGACCTGCATCAGCCACTCAGGATGGCAGAGGGAGGATCGGAGGAGGGAGCTGGGTGGGAACTCCGCTCACAGGTGGCCGCCTGGCCCCTCCACTGGGATACGGGCTTCTCTCTGACTCCTCTGTTGACACAGCCTGTTGGCCAGTGCTTGGCTAGCACGGTACTGCACAGCGACCATAACTCTGGGAAGAGGCAGCCAGTGGGGTGTGGAGGCTGGAGAATGGGGGTGAGCAGGGGAAGGCGAGTTGGGCAGGGAGGGGACGGGCGAACGTCCTTTTCCTGCTCCAGCGTTTCCCTCCACCCGTCCTTCCCGTGAGTGTAACTCCTGTGGGAGGGAGAGTGCACCTGAGCAAGGGAGACCCTCTCACACCCTTCTGCAGGAGGCAGGTCCCCGTCTGCTGGCTCTGGCATGGGTCACCACCATGCAGCCAGTGGGGTCCAGCTTACCCTGTCCAGCAGCAGTGATGTGCAGAGCTAGTGCCTGTGAGCCAGCCGGTGACATGGTGCTTAAGGGCTCGAGTCCACATGTCCCACTGTGTGGTTCAAGTCCTGGAGCTGGCAGCTGGAAAAACACATTGGGGGGACCAGCAGTTAGCGTAATGGCTATGTCGCTGGACTCCCATGTAGTCGACCGCGGTTCGAGTCCCGGACCCGGTGGCTTAAACTCACGCCGGGCACGTGTGCGTGCGTGCCCAAGATCCCGAGAGGAGAATGGAGGAGAAGGGATTGCGGCGTGGCCATCCCCCCTGGGGGGTGATTTCCTACTTTCTATCTCTCTGTCTCTCTCTGTCTGTGTGGCGAGCACATGCGCCCTATAGCAAAAACCTCTCCAAAAAAAAAAAAAAAAACACATTGGGCATGTGTACATGCGTGCCCAGAATCCTGAGACGAGAATGGAGCGGAAGAGATGGTGGCATGGCCATATCCCCCAGGGAGTACTCTCTCTCTTCAGTGAATGCACACGCCCGTAGGAAACAAACAAACAAAAACAAGAAGACTGAGTGCGTGCAGGCTCATCACTGGGCCCAAGACGCAGTGCGCAAGAGATGGCGGTCTCGTGAGAAACCCCTCTCCCCCACTTCGCCAGCGGGGCAGTGACTTTACATTCTCGGGGGTCTTGTCCTGCCTCAGCCTACCGAGTAGCTGGGACCACAGCGGGGACCACTGGGCCAGGGTTTTCAGGGCGGGTTGGGGAACAAACCCAGGCCTCCCATGTCGCCTTGGCCTGACTGCAGCAGTGCTCCATGGGCTGGGCCTGGTTGGGTCCGCTAAAGTAACTTCAGAAAGTCGACGGAAGGATGTGTTCGACCTCACCATAAAATTAACTACAGTTACTGTTTTGGGAAAATAAAACAAGGTGAAAATAATATCATAGAGCAAAAACCATCAGGACAGTATAGAGCTAATGTTATCCTCTTACTGGGATAGTAATTAACTTCCTTTTTTTTTTGGAGAGGTTGTTGCTGTAGCACCATGTCACCGGCTGGCTCATAGGCACTAGCTCTGCACATCACTGCTGCTGGACAGGGCAAGCCAGATCCCACCAGTTTTTTGCATGTGCTCTCTGGAAAGACAGGTAGAGACAGAGAGACAGAAAGCAAAAAATCTCCCTCCAGGGAGGATGGCCACGCCCCAATCCCTTCTCCTCCATTCTCCTCTCGGGATCTTAGGCACGCATGCACACATGCCCAGCGTGAGTTTAAGCTGCCACGTCTGGGGCTTGAACCACATTTGACAATGTGGGAGTCCAGTGATGTAACCATTATGCCATCTGCTGGTCCCAATATTAATTACATTCTTAACCGGGGATGAGAGGGCCTGGTTTCTGATCCAGGGTAATGTGCTTGCCCTAGTTGTTTGGATATGGCTATGACTCACTCATCTCCATATTGGCATTAACTACAGAGACATAATTGTTTATGGATTTTCTGCCGCTATCAATTACTTTTGTATTTCTAGCTGTTCCTGTTCCTAATTTCTATTGTTGGAATGCTAGAGAATTTTCTAAGGCAAACACATTAGGTATGAAGCCATGGAGTGCAAGAGCTGTCCAGCTTCAGGGAGGGTCTTCTCGTTCCATGTAGGGGTCTCCTCCCCCCACTACATCACTGTCAAGCAGCCCCTGTAGGCAGTAGCATGGATCAAATGCTGTCTTTTTACAACAGTGTGTCTCTGTTCCCTAACTCTTTCGTTATGTGTTCTAAGTGCTGAGCCAGGTCTCCTGGGCTTTCCTGAACTTGCTGGCTCTAATTCTTTCCTTGCCAGTCAGCTGTTGAGGCAAGGATGGTTTGAGCCCCAAGGCTGACTTACACGCCCTGCCTCTCCTTGACTACATAATCTACTTTCATTGGTCTTTTGTACTTTTCTTCCTTTCATACTCTTAAATCAAGTTGGTCTAAGTAAAATATGTGGACTTCAAGTTTTTAAATTAAATTTATTATTATTATTATTATTATTTTAAATTTACTATAGGGCATGTACACTCACCAGAGAGATACAGAGAGAGAAGGAAAATGAGAAAGCAAGCCGACAGGTCTGAGACTTGAACCATAGTTGGCCATGTGAGAATTCAGTGCCTTAACTATCCTGCCATCTGCTTGCCCCTGGACTTCAATTTTTAACAAAAAGAAGTGACAGAACCCACATGTATGAAGCATAAGAACATTGCAGGCATCTCACTTATATTGTCTTTATTTATTATTTTAAAGAATTATTTACTTTAAAATATTTAATGCTGATTTATTATTATTTGAACTGCAGATGGTCATGTGGAAGTCCAGCCCTTAACCAGCATACCACCTGCTGGTCCTGATGCTGCCTTTATTTCATCATTCCAGTGATGCTCGGAGCGATTACCTCTGTCTAACGGCTGAGTCACTGAGGTCCAGGACGGTGACGAGCAAGCGGGGACAGCACCAGGGCGCAGGGACAGGATGGTCTGACTCTGGACGGTTCGCATCAGAAGCCGACTCCCCAGACGGCTGGTGCCAGCGGGATGTAGAAGGAGCGTAGCGTCACCAAGACTCATGGTGGTGAGCTACAGCCTTGAGCTGGAGTCAGTCCAGTCTTTGACTCCCACCTTCTGTGGACCCTCGGAGCACAGCTTTCTTCTGGACGATGAGAAGGGCTTGGCTTTTCTGTGCGAGGACAATGGTGAAGCCACACGAGCTTTGCATGGAAACTTGTCTGCTGCTGGGTGGCAGGTACTACCTCACTTGGGAACAGCGATGTCTCTTTGCTGTATTTACGTCATAGACCAAAACTTACAGACACATATTCCTGCAGAGCGACGTGCAGTTTCTGGTGGACACAGTAGGCCCCAGCTTTGCTTCTGCCTTCCAGATAGCTCCCACATAGCTGGGGATCAGTTATGGAGAGTTTTCCCCAGAGGGTCCCTGTGCTCCAGAGAGATGGCAGTGGCGAAAGGCAGAGGGGAGGAGAGCGCAGCCCCGATGTGGCAGCGCTGCAGCCTTCCCCACTCCTCCACCCTGTCAGGATTTGGGGCACGGCCGCACAGGGCCCGCCTGTCACAGGTAGAACCTGGCTCCCTTAAGCCACTGGGCCACCACCAGGCCAAAATAAAGAGCGTTTTAGTTCATGTCATCCTTCCGACTCTCAGTTAGACATACCACGTAAGCCGGAGTGTCTTCCTTTCCCCAGGTAAGGACACGCGCTATCCTTCAGGCAGAGTAACGCATAATTCCCCAGGGACGACAGCACACATGCTCTGTGAAGGCCAGCTGGCGGTGTGGTGACGGCGAGTGACCGTGTGTGCCCAGCCCCAAGTCCAGCAGCACTTTCCCTCTTACCCTCTCTTGGGAGTGCACGTGCCTTAGTGGCATAAGCCTTTAAAAAATTAATATGATTTTAAAAAGAGGAAGTATGGAGACCAGGAGATGGTGTAAAGGTTATGGTGCTGGACTCCCATGTAGTTGATCATGGTTTGAGTCCTGCATCTTGACAGCTTAAAACTCATGCCAGGGGGGCCGACAGGTGGCGTGGTGGTTAGAGGCTCTGGATTCCCTCATGGCTGACCACGGTTCAAGTCCTATGCCTGGCAACGTGCTTTTCCCTTTTCCCTCTCTCTCTCTCTGTCTCTCTCTGGCTAAGTTAAAAAAAATAATAACAACAAATGGAATTAAACAAGTAAATCATTATTTAAAAAAAAAAAAAAAAAAAATTCATGCCAAGCATGTGTGCGTGCATGCCCAAGATCCCGAGAGGAGAATAGAGGAGAGGGGATTGCAATGTGATCATTTCCCTTGGGGGGTGATTTCTCACTTTCTGTCTGTCTCTCCAGTAAGCACACAAGCCCTATAGCAAAAATCTCTTTAAAATAAAAAAAAGTATATATATACATATATATGTATAGGTATTAGATGTTTGCATATTTACTTTTTCTGTTTTTGAAAAACCGAGATTAAAATTTTGTATGAGGGGACTAGCAGTTGTTGTAATGGCTATGTTGCTGCTCTCCCATGTAGTTGACCACGGTTCGAGTCCCGGACCTGGTGACTTAAACTCACGCCAGGTGTATGTGCGTGCATGCCCAAGATTCTGAGAGGAGAATGGCAGAGAAGGGATTGCGGCGTGGCCATCCCCCCTGGAGCGTGATTTCTCCCTTTCTGTCTCTCTATGTCTTTCTGGCAAGCGCACGTGCCCTATAACAAAAACCCCTTAAAAAAGCGTGGGGGAAAGTCTTAGGCACTTAGATGGAGCCAGGCTCCCTCCTCGCTGCCCCCGGCCCCTCTGCTCCTGCCCCGTCCTGGTTGGACAGGAGGGGCCACGTGCCCACCTTCGTGGTGGGAGCGGGAATGGCCCTGGGACTGATAGCCCCCCAGGACGAGGGGATGGAGACGTGTGGGGCAGGTCCCGAAGGAAGGGTGCTGGACAAAGACGGAAGAACGACCTGCGTGTCCACCACCGTGAGCACATAGGCTGGGACAGCGGCCAGAGAGAGCCCGGGCACTGTCACCAAGTGCCGTCTGTGGCAGTGTCCGAGCCATGGGGCAGACAGCCTCAGCACCGTGGGGACGGCCAGACCTGGAGGAAAGGCTGTGGCCACCTTTGCTCCTCTGCCCTGGAAGGAAATTCCGTTCGGTGATTCTCACTGAGACTGGGTAGGTTGGGGCTACGGCTCAGCCCCTGGTTGGCTGACGGGTCTGGGTGACAGAGAAGGGGGCAAAGACGAGGCCGGCCTTCCTCCTGCAGCTCAGAACAAACACTGCCCTCTGGGCACAGCCCTGCCACACCGAGGAGGCAGCGGGAGACCGGCCCGGGAGCACTCATGACATTAACCTTACAGTGTGGGGATGCGGGAACACCAGGACACGGTGCTGCCCTGTGGAGCAGGGACCGGGGCCCTGCCGGTGTGAGCATGCTCAGGGCTGTGAGGAATACAAAGTAGCTCTTTAATAATTTTTTTAGATGTATTTTAAATGTGTAGTGCTGAAATGATACTATTTTGTATACATGGGGTTTAGTAAAAAATTAAAATTAATTTCACCTAGTTATTTTTACTTTTTTTCTTTTTTCTTCTTTTTTTAGAATTTTCTATAGGGCATGTGTACTCACCGGAGAAAGATAAAGGAAAGAAAGTGAGAAATCAGCCCCCGGGGGATGGTCATGTTGCAATCCCTTCTCAAGTCTCCTCTTAGGATTTTGGGCACACATGCACATGAGCCTGGTGTGATTTTTCAAGCTGCCGGGTCTGGGACTTGAACTGCTCAGTCAGCCACATGGGATCCAGCCGCCTTAGCCTCCTTGCTACCTGCAGCCCACAAGTTGATGTTTTAGATTCATCTTTGTCTTCTCCTTAACACAGGCTCTCACGGAGTGGGTATTTAGTGAACTGCTGGGCCGGTCAGTACATTAGTACGTTCATCCAGGACTGCGTGTACTCCTGTGACGCTTCCTCCCCTGCAGGGACAAGGGCCAGAGAGCCACAGAGTCTGTGTCCCCTTCGCTGGGCCAGTGGCCTGCGCGGGTGAAGGGGTGACCATCTCTGCTTACCGAGGCTGGCTGATTCCAGGACCCCCTTCATTGTCCCCTGAACTGCCCGCTTTGACAAGAAAGCAGCCCTCAGGGCTTGGAGAACCGAGCTGAACTACACGTTGTGCGTCAAGTAAATGTTTTCATGGAAGCCCAGAAGCCTCTGTAAACTGGGTTGCTGCGTTACCAGGACCGAGGGCTGCTATCCAAGCCCTCGGAACAGAGGGAGTCGGTGACCCGCCGCTGCCAAGCCCAGGGCTGGCAGGGCCTCATCTCCACCGGGAGAGGTGTGGCGGGCGGTTTGGACGCTCTGGGCTTTCTGCCCGGACAGCCCTGCTCTGTCTGTTCTTCCCTCCTGCCTGTCTCAGAGGAAGAGGGTGAGCTCACTCCTTCCCAGACCCCGTCTTGCCACCTGCACCCAGGCCTAGCCTTCCCGCCCCTCTGGGGCCTGCTGGACAATGAGCCCCCGTCCTGACGGCCCACTCACCCGTCGTGGATTTCCACCAGCTGTCCCTGCACCCAGATGTCCCCAGCCTCCCCCAGCCTCACGGCCATCTCCACCTTGGTCCTGTGGCCCTCTGCGGCCGCTCCTCCTCAGCATGTCCCTCCCGTGGAGACGGGGCAGGGTTCGCCCCACCACACGTTCTCACGTCACCTTCTCCTGGTTCGACTCTGGGTCTCCGGCTTCAGCTCTCCCTTGCTCCTGACGGACTCCCAACTTCTACTTAGAGCAGTCACGGGGACCTCAAGGTCCACGCATCCGAGCTCAGAGCCCTGACCCCAGGGCAGCGTCCTTCACCTGCTCCCATTCACTTAGTCGTGCCCGGAGACACCCTTTCACTTCCCTCTTGCTCTCACGCGTGCCCCTCCTCCCTCACCTCCTCGCTGCTGGCAGCTGGTATTTCCTCTCTTCTCTCCCAGACCCATTCACTTATCCCACAGCTGGGGCGCTCAGCGCACCCCCAGGGGCAGGCCCACGCTGCAATGCCTTCTCCATTCTTCTCCTGGGATTTTGTGCACGCAGCCACACACACCTGGCGTGATTTTCAAGCCACTGGGTCTGGGACTTGAACCATGTCATCAGCCATGTGGGATCCAGCAGCCTTCACCACCATGCTGTTGGGCAACCCCTTATTAGGTCCTTATATGAATTGTTCATAGCTGGAAAATAAGCCTCCTTTCGCTTTTCTTGCAGACAGAAACTGTGGAGACAGAGTGCGCTTGGCTAAGAATTTCATGGAGTCTTCCAAGAGCCGCAGCATCTAAGCTTCTCTTCTGCAGCAGAGGGAGCCTCTTCTGGGATGTGGATGGCCCCAGCAAGGGCCCCCTCTTCTTGGCAGGTGGTCAGGAGAGAAAAGGGTGTGGAGCTGCTGGGAATGGAGAAACGGACAGTGTGAGTAGGCTGGGTCTGAGCAAGGTGCCTGCAGGAGGGGGATGGTCAGAGCTTGTGCTGGGCGAACCCCTCAGTGAAGACTGTCCCCAGGTCATGTCAGCAGCAGTTGGTGCCCCAGTCCCTGCTAGGACATGCAGAGCAGGGGCCTCACTCACTCTGAAAGTGGGACTGGAAAGTCTGCCCTGGCCCTTGAGACAAGCCGGAGTGCAGGACTGACCCCGACTGCTGGGTGGGGCTTGGGGGGTGGGTCCCTGAGTGTCCGGAATGCGTGATGCAGACTTGAAAGGGTGGAGGAATGAGATGGCACTTCTGGGATGAGCTCGTGCTTCCGGTCAGGCTGGGGTTTCGGATGGTGGGCTGCTGGAGTTTCTCAGGCAGGGTGGAGGCAGGTGGTTTGGGTGAGGCGCACTCCCCAGGGTAGGGAGCCCGGGAAGACAGACCCTCCATTCCTGAGGGACCTGAACCCCTAGGTGCTGGTCCATTGTCCTCCCTCCTCCAAAGCAGTTTCTCTGCTACGCAAGCCTTCAGCAACGACAAGGTGAGGCCTGTGGGAGGCTGCGCACCAGCGAGTCTGCCGAGGTTTCTCAGAGAGCAAACAATTGCCATGATTGGTTCCCTTCCAAAAACCTGACCTTCGAAACCTTCCTCCGATTGGCCACTAGAATCCCTCAAATTTGCATATCTGGCACCTCATGATTGGTCAAGGTACAGCACGGAGACAACGCAGTGTTACAACTCTTCAGGGTCGCTTCGTCTACTGTGAGCAGCACGGAGATGACACAGTGTCACAACTCTTCAGGGTCGTCCGGAGACAACATAGTGTTACAACTCTTCAGGGTCTCCCAGGTC
Source organism: Tupaia belangeri chinensis (assembly GCF_000334495.1). Lineage (NCBI taxonomy): Eukaryota > Metazoa > Chordata > Mammalia > Scandentia > Tupaiidae > Tupaia > Tupaia belangeri. Next base: position 7,130,258 of record NW_006160094.1, on the reverse strand, counting down.
GCCTGGAGACAATGCAGTGTCAGCTCTTCAGGGTCTCCGGAGACTGTGGAGTGTTTCAGCCCTTCAGGCTCTCCGGGTCGATGTCTGGCTACTGTGGACCAGGCATCGTGGTTATATACACACTGGTGGGTTGTAAATGGTGGGTCGTGATTGGTTGTAAACGGTGGGTTATGATTGGTTGCTTTTGGACCAATCATGAGGTGCCAGATATGCAAATTTGAGGGATTCTAGTGGCCAATCGGAGGAAGGTTTCGAAGGTCAGGTTTTTTGAAGGGAACCAATCATGGTAATTGTTTGCTCTCTGAGAAACCTCAGCAGACTCACTGGTGCGCAGCCTCCCACAGAGGCCTACACTGAGCTGGGTGCAGCGGAAATAAGGAGACCAGAGGGCAGATGGGGGCCCTGCTGGCCCTGAGCAGGGGAGCACAGCTGTGGAGTGGCTGGGGCCAGCGATCTACCTGAGGGTGGGGTGGAGAGGCAGGACAGGGAGCACAGGGAAGAGCCTGGGAGAAAACTCTGTTGGCCCACCAGAGATGGGGCAGTATATTTCTTTTAGTAAAAAAAAAAGGGGGAGAGGCCAGCAGGTGGCATGGTAGTTAAGGCGCTGGAATTCCTACATGGCTGACTACAGTTCAAGTCCCAACCTGGCGACTCTCTCTCCTCCTCTCTCGTCTTTCTCTGTCAAAACTCATGTGAAAAAATAATAAATAAATAAATAAATTCTTTAAAAAACATACATTTTGTCAAAACCTAGTTCAAATGGGGACCAGCAGTTAGCGTAATGGCTATGTCACTGGACTCCCATGTAGTCGACCACGGTTCACGTCCTGGACCTGGTGGCTTAAAACTCACGCTGGGCGCGTGTGCGTGCATGCCCAAGACCCGAGAGGAGAATGGAGGAGAAGGGATTGCGGTGTGGCCATCTCCCCTGGGGGGTGATTTCTCACTTTCTGTGTCTCTGTCTCTCTCTGTCTGTCTGGCGAGCACATGCGCCCTATAGCAAAAACCTCTCCAAAAAAAAAGAAAGAAAACCTAGTTCAGGTGGTTTCTGGGGAAAAAAAAAAAAAAATTTCTTCCCTGAGAAGCAGGGAGGGAGTGAGAGAGACAGAGAGACAGTGTCCCCGGTGGGTCATGATTCCCGGATCCTCCCCAGGCCCCAGCATACGCGAACCCCAGCACGCGTGCCCAGTATACTCAGCATGGGGTCTGGAAGGGTACCTGAAACCTTCCCATGTGGCGTGCCTCACAGGGTGCTGCGTTGCCCCACAGTGCCCCCAGCCAGCCTCTGAGTTGTGGGTTCCCTTTACATCAGAGGGCACGAGCACTAGTCAGGGAGGCAGGAGGACAGAGAGGGAGGAGGAGGCACCTCCAGCGGGGTTCATCCTGCCCAGGCCCTCCTCCTCCTCCAGTGTTCCGCCCACCAGGATTTGAGGCACACATGCGTGTGTTTTTCAGGTTGCCAGGCCAGGACCAAACTCTGATCGGCCACATGGAGTCCTAAGTCGCGGGGCTGGACCTGGTAAAACGGCGGCTGCTTACAGTCCCGGTGACTTGGGAGGCTGAGGCAGGATACTAGTCTGGGCAGCCCAGCGAGAATTCTCAACAGAGAGATAGTGACGTACTGGGCAGAGGTAAACAAATGTTACTGATTAGAGGTTAGTCACCACTTATTTCTTTTATTGTTTTTTATTTTTTTTTTGGGGGGGGAGAGGTTTTTGCCAGAGGGCGCATGTGCTCACCAGAAAGACAGAAAGTGAGATGGAATCTTGGGAATGCACGCACTCATGCCTGGCGTGAGTTTAAGCCACTGGGTCTAGGACTCGAACCGTGGGTGACCACATGGGAGTCCAGCGACATAGCCATTATGCCACCTGCTGATCCCCACTTACTTCTTTTTTGTTTTTTTTCCACAAGTCTAAGCCACATTTATTTGCACATGTATAGTAATGGGCAACAGACACTCCAAGTTCATACAAATTTATAAAACAACAAAGTTAATCATCACTTGGTACACTTGTGTGTTATCTTGCTTACATATTCAAGTCTAGATGAACTTCCTTCGTTTTGTAAACTTTCATACAATATTTCCTTAAACAAAAATTCTTAAAAACACATACTGGCATGTTTCAGTTAGAGCCAACACAAAAGTTAAGACAAGACCACAAACTCAAAAACCAAGTTTAGAAGATACTTTTCTACCTCCCTCCCCTAGAAAGAAGCAATTGTTTTAACAGATGTACATGCGGGATCACACAAGTAACCATAAAGGTAAAGGAATGATGCCCCCATGACTAGGGAAAAAATGTCAGCTGAATCACAGTATTAAGGTATCTAAACCAAAACAAGGGAGACTGGGAAATAGTAAGCCCCACTTACTTCTTTATGTACAGTACAGTACTGTGGTCTTGAGCACTCACAGTGTTTGAGTTTAACTGAACCAATGATGATCCCAGAGTTTTTCAGATATAAACTCTGATCTCCCACAGTCCTCTACATGGAAATGACAAATTCTTCACTGGCTCTGTTAAGATTATCTTGGTTGGGGCCGGCAGGTGGCGTGGTGGTTAAGGAGCTGGACTCCCACATGGCTGGCCACAATTTGAGTCCCAGACCTGATGGCTTACTTTCTCACTTTCCCTCTCTCTCTCTGGTCAAATTAAAATATAGTAATAATAAATAAAATTAATATATTTCTAAAAAAATGTTAAAGATGATCTTTTTAATTTATGAGATTGTTCATTGCCTGATTTTTTTTTCCTTTTTAATTTTTTTTTGGAGAGGTTTTTTGCTATAGGGCGCGTGCACTCGCCAGCCAGACAGAGAGAGACATTAGAGACAGAAAGCGAGAAATCACCCCCCAGGGGGGATGGTCACGCCGCAATCCCTTCTCCTCCATTCTCCTCTCGGGATCTTGGGCACGCACGCACACGCGCCCGGCATGAGTTTTAAGCCACCGGGTCCGAGACGCGAACCACAGTCAACTACGTGGGAGTCCAGCAACATAGCCATTACGCTAACTGCTGGTTCCCCATTGCCTGATTTTTAATCAATATGTTTTTCTTTTTTTTTAAGGAATTTTTTGTTATAGAGAGACAGAAAGCGAGAAATTACTCCCGAGGGGGATGGCCAAGTCACAATCCCTTCTCCTCCATTTTCCTCTCAGGATTTTGGACACGCATGCACATGCACCTGGCGTGAGTTTTAAGCCACACTGGTTAACCACAGAGGAGTCCAGCGACATAACCGTTATGCCATCTGCTGGTCCCAATCAGTATGTTTTTCTGTAGAATTGTATCTCACGGTGCGGGGACTGGCAGGTCTTCCTTTGCAGGCTGCTGGGGGAGGGTGTCAGGGCTCAGCCTGGCCTTCCTGCGGGGCCGCTCCCCTCTCAGAGCTGAGGCATTTCCCACAGGGACAGTGAGCCTGCAGGGAAAGGTGGCCACTCCCCAGGAGGCTCCATGTGCCGCCTGGTGTGCTCCGTGTGCCACCTGGTCGGCCGCACCGCGTCTCGTGTGGGCAGCTCCAACACAGCCGGGGCCCCTTCTTTGCTGTCCTGGACCCGCACTGCTGCCACGTCCGTGCAGTAAGTATCAACGGGATTATTAACAGGACGTGGCGCCGGCTTTGTAAAGTGGCGACCACGTGACTGCCCACCAAATGGTTCCAGGTCCCTGAGGAAAGAGTCACGCAAAAGCCAAGCAGGCACTTACAAACTCCTCCCTCAAAGAAGCACCAACACGTGTTCTGTGTTTCCATGTGGCCGGGTGGACGTCAGCGCTGCTTACATACAGCGCTGAGCACACACCTCACAGCTCTACCCCCGGCGGAGCCAGACCTGACACTGTGGCTTCGTTTTCAAAATGAAAATACCAGACTGGCCCCGTGGTCTGGTGGCTGGGTGGCTGGATCCCACACGGACGTCTGTGCGGTTTGAGCCCCAGACCCAGTAGCTTCAGAAACATATCACACACATGCGTGTGCGAGCCCAGAAGCCAGAAAGGAGGG
>NW_006160094.1:7114098-7126023 GCF_000334495.1 Tupaia belangeri chinensis | reverse complement strand
CTCCTCCATTTTCTGCTCAGGATCTTGGGCACGCACGCACACGCGCCCGGCGTGAATTTAAGCCACTGGGTCCGGGACTTGAACCGCGGTTGACCACATGGGAGTCCAGTGACATAGCCATTACACCAACTGCTGGTCCCTCTATTGTAGCTTTAAACTTTGTTTCTTTCAAGAGCCAGAGAGAAAGAGAGACAAAGAGAGAGAGAGGCACAGCCCTCGCAGGGTCCCAATGCCACGCCCCCTGGCTCGGTGGCCCTGGGCTGTGGCATGTGCACACCGGCCTGCTCCCTCTGTGGGCCTGCCTTGGAGAGAGCCCTCTGCATCAGCCCCACCCCGTCGGCGCGGTTCCCGGTGTCCTCGCGGGGTGCGGACTGTTCTCAGCCCCACTGAACACGAACTGCGTGCAGGCGGCTCATGCTGACCGCTGGGTGGTTCCCCTCCATTACCCAGGACGGGAGGTGGCCCCAGCTGCGCTGTGCGTGTCCCGTGTGACTTCTTACCAAAGATCTCCATTCCACACAAGCTTTCTGTTTTTGCCGTTGGGCACATGCATTCCCCAGAGAGAGACAGAGATAGACAGTGAGAGGGGAGGTGAGACATTACCTCCGGGGAGGGGTGACCACACCACAATCCCTGCTCCTCCAGGTTCCTCTCAGGGTTTGGCGCACGCACCACACACTCGGTTTAATTTTCAAGCCACCAGGACCAGGGCTCGACCTGCGGTCAGCTATGTGGGAATCCAGTGCCTTAAGCGCCATGCTCCCTGCTGGCCCCCAAGAGGCTTTTTTTTTTTTCATTGCACGGGGCACAGGGGCTCATCAGAGAGAAAGCACCCTCTCCGTGGGGCCTGGTCATGCCGCAATCCCTGTCCCCCATTTCTCCATTTCGTCAGGATTTGGGGCACACACACTCACACACGCACAGTGTTTTTATTGCCTTTCTTTTCTTTTCTTTTTTTTTAATTTTTTCTTTTTTGCTCCGAATCAGCGACAGACCGCAAGTCGTTCCCTCCCATAGTCAAGACAGGAGCTAAGAGGCAGGAGGTGGGAGTGGACAGGACCCTGCAGTGGCCCAGTCGCAGGGTTTTGTTTCCTGTCCCCATGGCTCGGCTCTGTGCTGGTCAGGAGGGGAGAAGTGCTCCTTCTGGGGGACTGACATGGAAGCTGACAGAGCTGACCCCCTTTGTCTCCTGGGCCATTAGGGACACAGAATGGCTGGGGTCACCAGTGCTGGCTGTTGGAAGTCAGGTTGCTGATAGGTTATACAGGTGGGAGGAAGCAGGGCTGCTGGGAGCTCCTACAGGTGTGAGTGGAGAACAAGGTTGCCTGGGGCTGGCCTCACAGCACAGTGGTTAGGGGAGCGGGATCCCACAGGCCAGCTATGGTTCGAATCCTGCCCCTGCCCTGACGCCTGGCTTGAAAACAAACCGATGGGGCCAGCAGGTGGTACGGTGGTTAAGGCCAGATCCCACATGGCCAGCTGTGTGGTTTGAATGCAGACCTGGTGGCTTGAAAATCACACTGGGCATGTGTGCGTCACACCTAAGAGACTGAGAGGAGCATGGAGGAGAAGGGACCACTACTGCCTGGGGGGTGATTTCTTGCTTACCCTCTTTCTCTCTATCTCTGTCTCTCTTTCTGGTGAGCACATGTATCCTATAGCAAGAACTAAAAAAACGAAAATAAAATTTTCAAAAGAAAATAAAGCCTTGAGTGTGCATGTCCCAACTGGGCGATAGGGGGCAGGCTGTGGTGGACATGGCCTCTGCTTTGGGTGCCCGCTCCCAGACCCTGTCCCGTTTGTGAGCCTTCCCAAGCAAGCTGCCGGGTCTGGGACTTGAACCACGGTTGGCCATGTGGGAATCCAGCACCTTTATCCGTCATACCACCTGCCGGCCCCATAAATACTTTTCTACTTTCTTCTTCATCTCTTCTCCAATAAGCAAGAGACAGGGTTCTGTGGCTAATGGGTCTTCCATACTGTCTCGTTTCTGTGTGAGGCAAGTTCTTGTCTCTTTCTGGAAGAACAAGTTCTGAGGTGGCGGAGAAGAGTGGGCCCGCCCTTCCCCAGCAAAGCAGATGCTCCCTGGTACCATGAGGACAAGTGCTGCTGGAAAGATCTGTTCCCATGTCCTCCCTCGGCTCAGACCCTTGGATGACAACCTCTGTGTGCTCACGAAGAAAAAGGTGGGGCCAGTAGGTGGCGTGGTGTGGAGGTGCTGCAATCCCACATGGCTGACCACAGTTCAGGTCCCGGATCTGACAGCTTGAAAATCATGCTGGGTGCATGTGCACGCATGCCCAAAATCCTGACAGGAGAGTGGGGAAGGGATCGCGGCATGCCCATCCCCCTTGGGGGTGATCTTTCCCTCTCGCTCGCTCTCTCTCCAGGAAGCACACATGCTCTATGGCAAAAACCTTTAAAAAAGTAAAATAAAGAAAAAGCTTATGGAAGGCAATGTCAGGAGTTGGCCTTGTGACCTACAGGTTAAGGGAACTGGATCCCACACGGCTGACAGTAGTTCAAGTCCCAGCCCCCGGGGCTTGAAAAACGCACTGGGCACATGTACATGCATGTCCCAAATCCCGACAGGATGGAGAAACAGAGAAGGGATTGCGGTGTGACCAGGCCCCCATCGGGAGGGCGATCTCTCCCATCTCCCTCCCTCTCTCTCTCTCTCTCTCTCTCTCTCGTCTTTAACAAATGTAAATACTCGCTGGCAAAATTTAAAAAAATACTAAATAAAGTGAAAGAAAATGATATATGTACTGTCGATTCAGGAGAACAGTGGACATGATTTAAATTTTTCTAAACTACTGAAGTAGTCTATCAACTATTCTCAGACGGACATGTCACCTAGGAATAGACATGCTGGACTCAGAGCCATGGTGACCCACACACCTCGCAGCGCTGGTTAGCTGTGTCCTGTGTGCTAGGGTGCCCTGGCCTGGGCCTCTCAGCAAGGCGCGCAGGAGGGGTGTCAAGGCCTTTGGCGTTACCAGAGCTGCTGCACTCGGCCCTGCCTGTGTTCTGTGAAAGGGCCCCAGGAACGGCCTTGCTGTGGGGTTCAAGTCCCTGCGCAAACAGCACTTTCCCAGAGACCCTGTTCGCAATTATACATCAACTCCAAGACAGGGGTTTCTCGGGGCTGGCAGGTGGTGTGGTGATAAAGGTGCTGGACTCCCACATGGCTGACCGCGGTTTAAGTCCTGGACCTGGTGGCTTCCTTTCTCACTTTCCCTCTCTCTCTTTCTCTATCTCTTTCTGATCAAACTGGAAAATAATATAATAAAGAAAGTTAAATAAAATAATAGTTTTTATAAAATGAAAGTGGTTTTTCTTGTGGTTTGTTTTTATTTGTTCATGTTTCACCATGCTTCATTTCGAGAGTTGGCAGCCAGACCGAGGGGTGGCCAGAATTCTCATTTGCCAGTGGGATAAACATTCGTTATTGTCACCCCAGCGTCTACACGGTGAGCTGGGTTCTGTGAAGGGTAGGCCTCGGGTGGGACTGTAAAATAAGTGGAGGGGTCTGGGTGTCCAGGACATTTGACTGGCCCTGGCCATCTACACCGCCCCCTCACTGCACCTGCAGACCTGGAACTTGGAGAGAGATTAGGGGGGAGCTCCAGCCACGGGGTGGGAGTAGGGTCTGGAGGGAGCGTGGGTGGGAGGCGGAAGGCCTTGAGCTGGGGAGAAGTCAGGAGAGTGGAGAAGCAGGGAGTGGGCTGGAGGGGGTCTTGGCAGTACCTCAGACATTGAGCTGCAAAGACAATGAAAAGACACCAATGGGCAAAGGAGACAGACAGAGCACACCGACCCAGGCAGGCAGTCGCCACGGGGCCTACCAGGAAGAGGCGGGAGAGTGGGAGGGCAGGGGCGGCACTTGTCCCCACCGTGGGAGTCTGGATTCGCCCTGGAATGGTGAGCCTGGCCTGCCAGGGACAGAGAGGGTCCAGAGGAAAGCCAGAGGAGTGACTTATCTCTGCAGCGCTCTAGACAGAGGACCGTCCTGGACAGCGCGGGAAGGCCCGAGCCAGGAGCAAGTGGCCAGGGTTCCAGCATTATTGGCGTGGATGCTCATCTTTCCCTGACCAAGTGGATTTTATTTTTTAAAAAAAATATTTAATGTTGTTTATTTATTTAATGTCATGTATTTTTAATTTGACCAGAGAGAAAGGGAAAATGAGAAAGCAAACCACCAGGTCCAGGACTCAAACCATTGTCTACCATGTGGGAGTCCAACGCCCTCAACCACCATGCCACCTGTCGGCCCCAGGCATATCTGAAATCTAACCATCTCAGTTCTCCTTGTGAAGAAGTTGCTTAGGACCAGCATGTGGTGTAGTGGTTAAGGCACTGGACTCCCATATGGGCAATCGTGGTTCGAGTCCTGGATCTGGTGGTTTGCTTTCTCACTTTCTGTCTCTCTCTTTGATCAAGTTTAAAAATAATGAGAAAAGTAGTTGCCCAAGGGGCCAGCCGGCATTGAGGAGGTTAAGGTACTGGAGCTCACATGACCAACTTGTGAATCGAGTTCTGGATCAGTGGCTTGAAAAATATGCTGGGCATGTGTGCATGCGTGCCCAAAATTCCAAGCGGAGGATGGAGGAAGGCGGATTGCCTCGGAGTGATCTCTCACTTTCTCTGTCTCCAGTGACTGCATGTACCCTGTATCTACAAAAAGAAACAGAAGTCACTCAGCGAGGAATAGCAAACCAGGAGGGAGGGCCAGACATCTTTCAGTGAGAAAGGAACTAGGCCCCGATGTCCAGACAGGACGCCGCAGAGCAGTTCAGGGAGGCTGCCCGGAGGTGCCCTCCTTGGGGCAGAGGTGAGTCCACGTGGCGTGCAGGGATGTGAGATGCCTCCACACGCGTGACGTGCACAGAAAGTCCCGTGAGGTGACAGCAGTAAGGGGGGGTCGGGGTCGGGGTGCAAAGCAGGACAGGAGGCAGACTGCACTTGTGGGTCGTCTCCAAGGAGGGGAAGCAGGAACCCTGGGAGTGTTCGTGGGGGTCGGGGAGCAGGGGTGTCCGGCTGTCAGGGCAGGGACCTCGTGTCCACGCCGAAGAGGCTCTCCGCGAGGAGTGGGTAGAATAACATGTTGCAGCTGATGCTCAGGATAGGTGACGTCTCTCTGGGGTCTCGCACCACCTTAAGGTCACATCTCTGGTCTGGGAGGGAGGCTGCCCATGTCGCCCTGAGGGACAGGCAGGGCTGCCAGTCAGGCCTCACAAGAAACCAGTGGAAAGGGCAGAATGGGCCCCCAGAGTTGGCACCCCGTGGGCTCTGGAACTCGGGGCTCACACGTGCCTTCTTAGAGCCCAGCTCTGATGGCCCCAGGAGGCGGGCCGGTCCTGCTGCATGTCTGCTGGGCCCAGCCTGAGTGTCGTTTCCTCCGGGAGCCCTTCCCCGGCATGGTCCGATCTCATTCTCCACTTCCGCCGTCGCTGGCCTGTCAGATCCCACCTGTGCCTCTGTGTGCCAGTGTTCCTACCTGGCTCATGGCACCTTGTCTTCCTGGCCCCCACTGCAGCCACCATCAGATCGGGGCCCATTCACTCACCACCTCATCCCGACCGGTTCCACACACAGGTGCCACAATGCCCTGCGAGGCCGACCCACACAGGGGTTCCAGGTCCCCCCCAGAGCCCCCTCAATGCTGTGTCACCCAGGATGGGGCTGGGTGAGGCTGGGGTGGGCGGTGGGTGGAGGTCCTGTGGGGTGCTCGTCTCTTTCTGTCTCTCTCTCTTACTCATAGAAGAGAGAAAGAAACCTAGAAGAATGTAGACTGGGTAACCGCTGAAGCTGGTCCCACCCTGGCTGTCCAGCCTTTGCTCCAGCCGAAACCCAGCGTTTGAGACTTGCTGGTGAGGGCTGGGTTTGCTGGGAAGGCCCTGGATCACAAACCCGTTTCCAAGCAGGTCTGCAGGTGAGGCTTGAACCCACAGCCCGGCCTCAGGTGTGTGTGACTCAATCCTGTGGGCCTGGCATCCAGTGGTCGGGTGAGACGAAGCCCTGCCCACACCCAAGACTGCAGGCACTTGGGGCCGGCCCGAGTGGCTGGGAATGCACAGGCAGAGCCAGAGGGGAGGGAGGGACAGGGGTGACTCTGTTACCCGGGTGCCCTAACAGGCTCAGGGAGCTGGAGGACAATCGAGGGGTGTTGACAAGGAGGAGAATGTCACCCCTCCTCCATAAGCACGGGAAGGGCACCCTGAGAATCCCTCCCAAGACCGAGGGGGTCTTCAGCTCTTTCCAGTTCCCTGGGAGCAGGGTCACGCAGGGCTGCTTGGTGAGCAGTGTGGCTCCCTGGCCCCCCTGGCCTTGCCTGAGGGGAGACAAGGCAGGGATCGGGTGTCTGCCCTGAGCCACCCCCTCCGCCCCTGGCTGCCTGCGTGTGGGAGTCAGAGGGACAGGAGGGTGTGGATTAAAGGACAGAAGGGAGGTGGCCTGGAAGGGGCCCCCATGGTGCTGGGAGGGAGCCCGGGGTGGGAGCCCAGTCCTGGCTCTGGTTTCCACGGCTGTCTCCGCCCACCCTCGCCCTGCCCGCTCTGTCAGCAGGGTCCTGTGTCCAGGATGCTGCCCACACCTGCACTTGCACCTGCCCCGGCCAGACAGAGGGGGCTCCAGCTCCGGCTCCCCCCGGAGACGGCGAGGTGGCTGCGGGACAGCCTTCCGGAACCCCGGGAGGTGCGGGTTTTCCTTCTCTTCTCCTTTTCTTTTTTTCTCTTTCTCTTTCTTTCTTTCTTTTTTTCTCTTTCTCTTTCTCTTTCTTTCTTTCTTTCTTTCTTTCTTTCTTTCTTTCTTTCTTTCTTTCTTTCTTTTTTCTCTCTTCTTTCTTTAGCTTTTCTTCTTTTCTTCCTTCCTTCTTTCTTTTTCTTCTTTCTCTCCCTCTCTCTCTTTTTCTTTCTTTCATTTGTCAGAGAGCATTTGCTAGTTAGAGCAAGTGAGACTGCACTCCCGTGAGGCTGGGCCTCCTTTCCTCCTTCCTTTGGGATTCCATGCGCGTGCGCACGCGCGCACACACACACACACACACACACACACAGGTGCCTGGTGTGTTTTTCAAACCACCAGGTCCGGGACTGAGCCTGTGTAGTCGGCCGTGTGAGATCCAGCACGTCCCCACCACGCTGTGGGCTGGCGGGGTTTCTCCTTACCCTGACTTCCCGCGTCGCAGGCCGTGAGCAGAGCGGCAAAGGGGACCTCCACATTTGGGTTCCGGAGCTCAGCCAGGAACCTTAAACATTCCAATTCAAAGAAATAAGTGATAATTTAACCATTTCCAAATAAAGGAGCATTTCAGATCAGAAATGCCTCCCAGCCAGGTAGTGTGAGAGAGCCGTGGCCGGTAGAGCCCTGGGATCCCGGACGGGAGACCTGCGGAGGCAGAGCACGGGCCCTTTGGGAGGAGGAAAGGAGAGGCTGGGTTCTCGGGGAGGTCCAGGCAGGTGGACCATAGCCCTGCTCTGGAGGAAACGGGAGCGGCCCCTGCCTGACCTGGCACGTCTGCTGGAGGAGTGGGAGGCAACTGTCCTCGCTCCTCGTAAAACCAGATCCCAGCACAATCGACTGGCCGAGAACCCAGAACCCCTTCATTTCGTTGAGTTTTCGTTACAGGGTATGTTCACCGGGCTGGTGAGGACAGCCTTGCCCCTGCCTCTCCCACGTGGGTGAGCCAGCCTCACCGCCCCACCCACCCAGAGAGAGACTGAGACAGGGAAAGTGAGAAGTCAGCCCCCCGGGAGCTGGCCACGCTGCAGTCGCTTCCCACCATTCTCCTGCTGGGGTGTTGGGCATGCATACGCACCCAATGTGCTTTTCAAGCCGCCAGGTCTGGGACTCGAACTGCTCAGCTGGCCTTGGGATCCAGTTCCTTAACCTGCACACCCCTGCTGGCCCCAGAATTGCATTTGTCATGCTACGAGTGAGGGATGAGAGGCAGCACAGCACACGGCCGCTCTTGGGTGGCCCTAGACTCAACCCTCGCAGTCCCTGGTAGGGTGACAGCCACCCAGTGACATGCTTGCTGAGGCTCGGCACCTCCCGGCCCCAGGCTGCCGGCATTCTGGGTCACAGACTCGCCGGGCCGGGCGTCTCTCTGAGCATCCCAGAACCTCAATAGAAAACCGAATGAGTGAGTGACGTGAGAGTGACAGTGGGGCATTACTGTTCGTTTCTCCTTTTTTTTCACGTTTGTTGCAGGGCACATGTGCTGCAGGAGGCAGAGACCGATTGAGAAAGCACTCACCACAGGGCATGGCCGTGCACGGCCCCTGCTCCGTTCTCTCATGCACACACACCTGGCATGATTCTTGAACTAGCATGCCTGGGACTTGAACATGGAGTCAACATGCGGGATCCAGTGGCCCCAACCCACGCCACCTGCTGGCCCTGTTTCCCCCTTTTTAAACCTTCCCTGGAGATGGAGGAGTCTGTAAATGTGGGCTTCCTCGCAGCTCAAAGGTGAGGCCCCTCAGACGTCTGCAGTGGTGACAGGGCGACTTCTTACTGAGCGCGTGTTTCCAGTGTAAGGATAAGCAGACCCTCCTGGTCGCTCAAGGGACTGACTTACTACCACCACTCCTGCCGCGAAGGAAACTGAAGTTCAGAAAACGAGCCGAGGGAGGATTCTGGGCTCCTCTGTCCCGTCTAAACTCCACGCTGCTAACCCTAGACAGTGCCACTCCCTGTTCAGTACCCTGAGACAAGGCTGCAAACACGGAGGGGCTGTGGGGCACACACCGCTGTCCAGCAGGCCAGCCCATCGCAGTGCTCGGCCTCGGAGGGGCCGTGAGGCTCTGCCTGGGGAGGCTCAGCCGCCGCACGGTTGCCCACTGCAGCTCAGGGCGGAGTCGGAGAACAGCTGACTGTCCTCCACGGTGATCTTGTCAGAGCCGAGGCTGAAATGCTGCAAGTGGTTACAGGGGTGCAGCTTCTTCGCAGTGCGCGGTGGGTGGGCGGGGCGGTGAGGCGGGAGAGGCAGGACTGTCCACACTTCCAGCCTGGTGCTTCTGTCGGGAAACCAGTGCAGCCGCAGCTCCCTGGAGGCCGGGAGTGAATGTGTGCATCTCTGCCCTCCTCCCAGCAGCTGTTTGAGGGGGGAGGATATGGCCCTGCCATGCAGCCCCCTGCGCCAGCCTCAGGAAGTGGAGCTGCTGAGAACCTCTCCTCCCACCCAGCCTCCCACCAAGAGTGTCCTCCATGGGAGCATTTCCTGGCCTAATTAAGCTGGGTAATGAGTGGCAGAGAGGAGGGGTGATAGCCCTAGGCGGTTTGGAGCTGGAGCAGTTTATGACAGGGGACAGGGCAGCGTCTGCAGCGGGGACTTCCCATAGCCCGGGAAGTCGCACGCCGTTTCCTGGGCAGTGCATCCCTAAGGGAAGCACCAGAACGCTGGCTCTTTCCAGGGCCGGCCCAGAGGGTCCTGAGCATGGCAGGTGGGTGGGTGCTGCCAGTCTGGGCAAGGCCGATCCGAGCTGGATGGCAGTCACAAGCCGCCAGCTAATGCCTTTAGCCCAGGCTGGGCTGTCCTCGGTGCCGGTGTGCGGCTCCCCAGGCCGACTTCAGTCTTGTTTCCTGTGAATGAGGGACGGTGCCAGGGTCTCCCAGGCCTGGTCAGCTCAGAGTAAGGACCCGGCGGGCTCTCCCAGCTTCTCCTCACTCCTTCGGGGGCTCGCAGTTGTGTCCTGGAAAGCAGCCAGCCAGGGGTCCTGAGGGAGGCAGGAGAGCTGACACCAGGGTGCTAGACACAGGGGCAGAGACCTTCAGGACCAAAGTCTGTGTCCACGCCCGGCCTGCCTGCAGACCACGGCCACCTGCCCAGAGCTGGCCTGGCGTTCCCCTGCCGCCTTTGCACCTGTGTGTTCGTAATGCTTGTAGAAGGCCACGCCACAGTCCCTTCTCCACTCTCTCGGATTTGGGGCACGCACATACACTGGCCCTGAGCAATTTTCAAGCCACTGGTCTGGGATTCAAACTGGAGTCAGCCATGTTGGATCCAGAACCTTAACCTCCATGCCACCTGCTTCCCTCCTGCCTCTCGTCCCACGGAGACTCTAGGCCTCCTGTCTCTTTCCAGACGAGAAGAGGACAGCCAGGTGACAGAGAGCTGGGTCCGCATCCTCCCCTCGGGCTGCAGCCATCTGTGGTGTGGAAGGAGGCCTGGCGGCCAAGTGCCTGGGCAAGGACCATTCATGCCCGGGGAGATAGGAGAGCAGGCTTGGAAACGACTCCTGCCCGGCCCTCTGTACGCTTTGCGGGTGGCCAAGCCCAGAAGCCCCAGGCCCGCTAAGAGAGCCAGGGCGCTGAGAGTGCCGAATTTGGAGGGGGGTCTGGCACTGGCACTGGCCGGGACAGACCACTGATAGGGGAGTCCTGTCACCGAGAGGGGAGAAGGGCGGAGGGAGGGAGGGCAGGGAGCAAGGCCGCTGAGATTTGAGGTGAGCGGCGGTGATGCGGAGGCCTCCTGGGTAGGTGCCCAGTCCTCACCTGAGCCAGCTCCTGGGACCAGCAGAGGCGACAGTGGTCCCACCATAGGGACAGCTTTCCTGGACGTCCACCTCCTCCCTCTGCTCCCTGGAAGCCTGGGGCCTTCCCCGACAGCGGGGAGCGCTGCTGTCCATCCCCGCCGTGCACTGAGCCTGGTAATGAGCCAGTGGGCGCTGCGCAGAGACCGGAGACCGTGCACTGAGCCGGAGCCGGGAGAGCAGTTCCTGGCTCCTCACCCGCAGGCATCGCCCTCCTGGGGCCCGAGCGCTGCTCCCGTGTGTCTGTCCTGGCCGGGACGAGGGCTCCGGCCTGAGGGTGGGTGAGGGCCGCTCATCCTCGCTGACTGCGAGGCTGGTGAGAGCCGCTGCCATGGGGGTCTTGGGGATGGCTCCGGCCAGCGGTTCGGGCAAGCTGATGCAGATGCAGGTGTGGCATCTGGCTGGAGCGGGAGGCTCTCTGCCAAAGCCGTCAGTGGACAGTGTCTGCGGAAGCCGGCCACGCCACCGGCAGAGAGGCGCCACTGTAACTTACAGAGACACGGATGGCTGCTGCTTTTTTTCCTTTCTTTAATTTAAAAGACATTTTTGCTATAGGGTGTGTGCTCTCGCCAGAGAGACAGACAGTGAGAAATCATCCTCCAGGGGCATGGCCACTCCGCAATCCCTTCTCCTCTATTTTCTGCTCAGGGTCTTGGGCATGTACGTATACACACCCAGTGTGAGGTTCAAGCTCCGGGTCCAGGACTTGAACTATGGCCGGTCATGTGAGAGTCCAGCAACGTAACTATTATGCCACTGCTTTAGATAGGTGAGCCTGTCCCTGGCACACCTCTGTGGTGGGCAGCCATTTGCCGAGCTCCTCCTGGGTGCCAGGCAGAGGCCCAGATGGCAAGGACATGGCCACCAACGAGGCCACCAGAGGGTCTGACTTCCCTCCCAGCCGTACACATCTGTATTTTAGAATTTATTAATACACCTTCTGGGACCAGCAGGCGGCGTGGTGGTTAAGGCGCTGGACACTCCCACATGGCTGACCACGGTCCAACTCTTGGACCTGGTGGCTTGGTTCTCACTTTCTCTCTCCCTCACTTTCTGTGTGTGTGGTCAAATTAAAATAAATGAATAAATAAAATAAAATAAATAATTATTTTTAAAAATACACCATCTATATTTTAGAAAGACTGGCAGTTTCATTTTTAAAATTATCATTTATTTGATGTTATTATTATTATTTTGTTTGCTATAGTGTACATGCATTCACTGGAAAGAGGCAGACAGAGAGAGAAGGAAAGTGAGAAAACAAGCCTCCAGGTCTGGGACTCAAACTGTGGGTGTCCATGTGGGAGTTCAGTGCCTTTAACCACCGCACCACCTGCCGGCCCCAGACTGGCAACAGTTTCTATCTACTGGTGAAGGTACCATAACCCGC
>NW_006160094.1:7081550-7114084 GCF_000334495.1 Tupaia belangeri chinensis | reverse complement strand
TGAAACGGTGAGGCCTGACTGTGAAGGGGTCTGGGCAAAGGGTCCTCAGAGCAGAAACCAGGTGAGCAAGGCTGCAACCCTGAGCCCTGAGCTGGCTCTGAGCTGCTCACCGGGGTGGGGGGGGGAGGCGCGAGCGGGCCTTTGTTGGGGCGCGTTCCCCGGGCTAGGCAGCAGGCTAGCCTGGCAATGCAGCTGGACTCTGTCTCTTAAAAATAAACAGTGACGGGGCCGGCAGATGGTGCGCTGGTTAAAGGTGCTGGACTCCCACATGGCTGACGGCAGTTCGAGTCCTGGGCCTGGTAGCTTGCTTCTCACTTTCCTTCTCTCTCTCTCTCTCTCTCTCTCTCTCTCTGTCCCTAACCCCGCCCATCCCTCTCTGGTCAAATTTAAAAATAGATGAATAAATAAATAACATAATCCTTTAAAGATAAGTAAACGGTGAGGCGATGTGCCAGTACGTTTGGGCCAGTCAGTGGCCTGGTGGTCATGTGGCACACGGCTGACCTGGCAGCTGGAGAAGCAGCTGAGGGCACGGGCCTGCATGCCCGAAATCCCGAACCGGGCAGCGAGACGGGGTGTGCTGCAGCCGCCCTCGTGGGGTGCTTTCTCTGTCCTTCTCTAGCCAGCGCATACGCCGTCCAGCCTATTAAAATAGCAGGGGACAGTATGTCCAATAAGAGGCAGTGCGTCTCCAGCCACGGTCTGCGGACATAGCGAGTGCTAGCCCACGCCCCACGCACCCCTGCAGGGCTCTGCCTCCCTAGCAAAGGGTCAGTGGGCAGAGGCGCTCCCTGACGCAGCACAGCCCGCCCTGTGTCCACGCCCTCCCGCCTCCCTACCTGGCCCCTCTTGGCCACTGTAGCTGTCCCTGCTGCTTTGTCTTTCTTTTCTATTTAGTTTTTGCTATAGGGTGCGTGCGCTCCCCAGAGACAGACAGTGAGAGACAGAGGAAGTGAGAAAGCACCCCCAGAGGGGATGACCTCACCACAATCCCTTCTCCATCCTCTTCTCAAGAGTCTGGGCACATACACCTGTGCCTGGTGTGGTTTTCTTTGCTTTCTTTCTTTCTTTTTTTTTTTTTTTTTAGAGATTTTTGCCTTATGGTACATATGCTCACAGGAGAGAGAGACAGAGACAGTGAGAGGGAAAGGGAGAAATCATACCCCACCAGGGGAAATGGCTATGCCACAATCTCTTCTCCTCCTGGGATCTTGGGCACACATGCACACTGGATCCAGGACTTGAACCGTGGTCCACCATGTGGGAGTCCAGCAACATGACTACTATGCCATCTGCGGGCTCCTCCCCCAGGCAGTGCGTGTCTCTAGAGCAGAGCCGGTCCCTCCCCCTGCTTCCCAGGGCAGAGCACAGGGCCCCTGCGGTGCACCGAGGGCTATTTGCTGATGCTCGCACTTATTGGCGGGCCAGGCCCCAAGCTAAGCGGCCCTGTGCGTCACCTCTTTAACTCTTACAGCCGTCCCATGACGTCGCTGCTACCCAGAAGTCCATTTTACAGGTGAGGAACTGAGGTCACGTCCCAAGGAACTGCGGGGCACGCGGAGGTTGAGCCACCTTCAGCCTCGGGCCTGCGCCTCTCCATGGAGTTGTTTTCGCCTGTCCTCGGGTTGTGAGCGCGGAAAGGGAGAGGGAAAGGCCTCCTTGCCGTCCCGTAGTGGCTAGCGAGCCGCCTTGCACACGCGAGGTAGGAACACAGGGACGTGGGAGAGAGCGGGCCTCAGGAAAGCACGACACGCTTTCACGCAGAAAACCAGAAAACGTCATGACCTTCTGACAGCCCACGGCTCTCAGCAACAGCAGTGTGTTCTGTTGGTTTATGAGCCAGAGGGTGAATGCAGCTTGTGAGAGAGACAGAGACAGAGAGACAGAGATAGAGGGAGGGAGAGGGAGGAAACACCCCCAGTGGGTGTGGTCACGCTGCAGTCTCTTCTCCATTTTCCCATTCCAGAATTCGGGACGCACACACATGTGCCTGGTGCGTTTCTCAAGCTGCAATGGGATTGGAACTGTGCAGTCGGCCACGTGGGACCCAGCTCCCTTAGTCACGAGGCCATGGGGCCAGCCCAGAGACAGTCGTTTTCTGTTTTTAGATTGTTTGCCAAGGGGTGCTTGTGCTTGCTGAGAAGAGACTGAGACAGAGAAGGAGAGAGAGTGAGAAATCACCCCCTGGGGGGCAGGGATGGCCACACTGCAATTCC
This sequence comes from Tupaia belangeri chinensis, assembly GCF_000334495.1. NCBI lineage: Eukaryota > Metazoa > Chordata > Mammalia > Scandentia > Tupaiidae > Tupaia > Tupaia belangeri. Next base: position 7,111,868 of record NW_006160094.1, on the reverse strand, counting down.
TTCTCCTCCATTCTCCCCTAGGGATTTGAGGCATGTAGGCTTGCATATGTACCTGGCGTGTTTTTCAGGTCACGGGTCTGGGACTCGAACTGTGAAGTCAGCCATGTGGTATCTGGCTCCCTTAATTATCATGCCATTTGCTGGCCCCAGGACAAGTGTTATTTATTTTTTTTTTAAGAGAGACATTTTCCATAGGGCGTGTGTGCTCTCCAGAAAGACAGAAAGTGAGAAATCACCCCCCTTGGGGATGGCCATGCCATAATCCCTTCTCCATTTTCCTCTTGGAATTTTTGGGCATATGCACATGCACCCAGTGTGAGTTTTAAGCCGCCAGGTCTAGGTCTTGAACCTTCAACTACTTGGGAGTCCAGTGAGGTAACCATTATGCCATCTGTTGGTCCTGGAACAGGAGTTCTTTTTTATTATTTTAATATTTATTTATTTGCTTTTATTTGTTATTTTTAGTTTTTAATTTGACCAGCGAGACAGAGAGAGAGAGAGAAAGGGAAAGTGAGAAAGCAAGCTGCCAGGTCTGAGACTCGAACCGTGGTCATCCATGTGGGAATCCAGCACCTTTAACCACCACTCCTCCTGCTGGCCCTGGACAAGAATTCTTAACAATGATACTCAAGAGAATTATACTGCAGGCTCACGGAGCACAGAGCGCACTTTGCAAAGCCCTCACGACTGGCCGGTCTACCTGCATCGTGCTCTTCTCAGGCCTCAGAACTCAGCAAGGCCAGCTCCACAGTTCAAAGCTTGAGGGACAATGGCAGATAGAATGGCTCTCTGAGGTCTCGCAGCTCCTTAGTGACAGAGCAAGGGCGGGAACACATCCAGCCTCCACCTGGGCCATTGTCCTACTGCATTCCCACATTCACCTTGATTCTGCCAACCCGGTGGGACAGAAGTCCAGGAGCAGGGCGCTGCCACCCCTGGGCAGGGCTGTGGGGACATGTCCGTGGCCACCACGCTCCCTCACCCCTCACACTTCCTGCCTTCCAGCCCCTTCTCCAGGCCAGGCTTCCTTCTCTGCCATCCTGAGAAGCCCTTGTTTACAAGCAAGTTCCTCTGACCTCGCTGACTCCGCCCTGAACACCGCCTGGTCCAGACTCCCTGGAGGAGGCCGCTAGCTCTGGGCTCCCCGCCGAGGTGGCTTTGCCCCAGGGTCATTTGTCAGTGTCTGCAAACATTTGAATGTCTGTAGCTGGGGAGAGGGTTGCCCTGGCACCCGGAGGACAGAGCCGGGGTGCTGCTGAACGCCCTGCACAGGACAGCCCCCAGAAGGACGGCAGGCCCAGAGGCTGGTGCCTCTGTCACTGAGGAGGTGCAGCCCTGCTCTGGGGGAGGACAGGACGTCCTGCACCAACCTCCCAGCTCGGCCGGTCTCCCACGCCCTGCCCAGGAGCTCTCACCCATCATGGCCACTGGATCTGGCCATCTGGGGTCCCACTTTGTCTCCCACAGAGTGCAAAACATAGCAGACTTTTTAAATGAGACCCAGGTGGAGCCCTGCAGAAGGCTGGCATTTCAAGAAATTGTTCTTTATTTATTTTCTTAGGTTTTTGCTGTAGGGCACATGTGCTCACCTAGCTTGAGAGAGACAAAGAAGGGAAGTGAGAAGTCACTTTAAGAGTCAGTGGCTCCAGGACCAGCAGACAGCATAATGGTTATGACGCTGGACTCTCATGTAGTCAGCCGACCTGGCAGCTTAAAACTCATGTCAGGTGTGTGTGCGTGCGTGCCCAAGATCCCGAGAATTGAGAAGGGATTGCAGCATGGCCATCCCCCCTGGGGGGTGATTTCTCACTTTCTTTCTGTCTCCCTGTCTCTCTGGCGAATGCACACACCCTATAGCAAAAATCTCTATAGGATTAGGCTGGCAATTGGTGTGGGGGTTAAAGGTACTAGATTCCTACATGGCCAACCATGGTTCAAATCCTGGACCTGGCGGCTTGCTTTCTCAGTTTCCCTTTCTCTCTACCTCTCTTTGGTCAAATTAAAAAGTATTAATAATAATAATAGTAATAATAAATAGAGATAAATAAATAAATATTTTTTAAAAGAGTGGATTGCCACATCTCCTCTATTCTCCTGGGATTGGGGGCATGCACACACACATGCCTGCTGAGTTCCAGACTCAAACTGCGGTCAGCCATGTGGGAATCAGCACCACAATCACCTGCCACCTGCTGGTCCCTTCACGTATCTTATATTAACTTAGCTTGTCACAACAAGGTCTCCTGAAAAAAAAAGATACTTCCACTTGCGAGGTATTATTTCCATTTTACCAATGAAAAAGGAGACTCAGAGAGGTCAAGTAAGTTGTTCAAGATCACACAGCTTTAAACTGTCCAACCCAGCTCTGAGCTGGCCAGTCCAATATTCCACTCACTTTCCGCACAAAACGGCATTGGGTAGTGTGGACAGATAGGACACAGCGGATGAAAGCCGTGTTTATTTTTCTCAAACACCAGATCGCCCGCCTCATGTCCCAGCGTGGAGAAGGGCGCTGTGAGCGAAGGAGGGCCGTCTTCCGTGGTTCAGTCTCCCGAGAGCCCGTATCCAGGTTGAACGCTGCGTTGCCAGGCAGACCTTGGGGGACCTCGGGGCCCACTCCTGGCACAGCTGCCCTTCCTGGGAGGAGGCTTCCCCAGCACTGGGCCTCCGCAAGGCCTGCTCTGGCACTGGGGACTTGTTAACAGCCCCGATGCAGGGCTCCGCCTGCCAGCCCGGAGTCTGCTGTGCGTTTATTTTGTTAAGAAGAACACACGCGGTGTGTGCATGCACGCATACGCACACACACGCACTCATCGCTACCCAGAAGGTGAGCTTCGAGCTGTTCAAGTGGGCCTTGGCCGCCTGGGCCCTCTGGCACTTTGTCCTGCCCTCCGTCCTGGATCTGCCTTCCCTGCACTGGGCCATCAGGACTGGAGGGGCCCCTCCTGCCGCTCTGCTAGGTTAACCCCTTCCTTCTGGCCCTCCTCGCCTGGCAAAGGGGCTCTGGGCCAAGCAGCCAGACGCACTGGCTCCGGGCTGCGGATGCCATAAACCGTGTTCCTGGGGGACTCCGAGCCCTCTACGTTCAGAAAGCACAACTGTTTTGTTTGAAAGGCCGGGAGGAGGGAGAGCTAGGGCCGGTCCACATGTTCCTCGTTTGCCATTGGTGGGAGCAGGGGCCCGGCTGCAGGAGGGGTGTGTGGGGAGGGCTGCAGGGCCCGCACAGGAGGGGGCAGCAGGCTGCAGCTGCTGCTGCTGGGAAGTTCTCTTCGGGGAGGAGTGGAGGGAGAGCGCAGGGAAAGGGGTGGGACTTGGGGACAGGGCCGTGTCACGGGGGAGGAGGGAGCAGGTGGCGGCTTGTTTATCTGCTCAGCTGTTCTGTGTCCTGGAGCCTGAGCGAGAGACAGAAGCAGCTGGGGGGAGAGAAAGCAGCGCGGCCTGGGGCCCTGTCCTTCTGCCTCGCCCACAGGTTCTGAAACCGCCAGGCCACCAGGGAGCGGCTCACCGGGGGCTGCCCTCCCGCCAGAGGCTGCTGTGGCCCGTGTGCTTGTTCCTGCCCGGGAGCACCCTGGCACGGCCCCTGCCTGTGCCATGGCCCTGGTTGGGCACACCGGGCTAGCTCCGCCTCTGGCGCCTGGACTGCGGTCTGGTCACGCTGGCCAAGGACTCCACCGTCCTGCCCCAGCCCTGGTCTCGCTCAGACCCAACTGGTGACAGTGGTCTCTGTGGAGACAGGACAGACACACGGAGGAGCCCTGCTCATGTGTCCCCAGTGTCCCCTTCCTGGGCCCCCTCCAGGTCTACCTGTCCTGCAGCCCCAGATGCCTCAGCCCCCTCGTGCCTGCTTGGTCTCGCTGAGCCGTGAAGAGCAGGCCTGAGCGTGGCATGCCAGGCTGTGCCCAGGTCCCTGCCCGGGTCTGTGCCCAGGTCTCCAGGCAAGCAGACCTGCCGGCTCCGCAGAGCAGGGTGAGAGAGGGCTCGTTTTCCTCCCGCGGCCCTCTCTGCAGCTTATTATTTTGTTTGTTTAGACGAGGACATTTGCTGGGACTTCCTTAGCAGACGTCCCCCTCGTCCCCCTGGGCCCGAGGCCTCTGCGGCCTCCCTTAGTGCAGAGCCAGGGCGTCTCGCTGACAAAGGGTCTGCTCAGCTGGCACCCGGCCTGGCGGGCGGCCGCGCCACGCAGATGCCCTTGTAGACGGGCGCCTGCTCCTGTAAGCAGCCCAACAAACACCCACGGCCGCTCTGGAGGAACCCCAACCTCCTGGTGCCCACAGGCGGGAAGGGGAAGGGCGGGCAAGGCCATGGAGACCTGAATGGGAGACTGCGGGAAGGCAGAGGGCCGCCGGGAGCTGTCCCTGTCCCTCCGAGCTTGCAGGAGGGCTGGGCCGAGCAGGGAGGGTGCTCAGAGAGCTCAGCCTGGGGCCCCTGCCGCCTGTGCTCCTGGGCCAGGGGTCTCCTTCCTGTGTAAAATGCAGGCTCCGCTAGGCTCTGCGGGCCCCAGGGTCCTTCCCAGAGCTACATCCCTCTCCCTTTTAGAATGCTAATGTCTTTGTCTATTGCCCATTTCCTTCTCCGACCCAAGGTAGCCCAATAAACTCACCCCTAATGGTGCCTGGCCAGGCAGCCAGCGGGAATTACTGCCGTCTCCTCCCAAACTCAGATGTCCTTCTGGAGCCCCAGTTAAAGCGTCCAAGCCCGGAAGTTTGTCCCGGCAGGCAGGGTTCACAGGCAGCAGGCAGCCTACTGCCTTCTCTGACATTTCGGCACGCCCGTCCCTGTGGGGTCAGTGGCTCCTCTCCCGGGCTAGGGTCCTGAGCTTCCGGAAGGAGCTGTGGGAGCTGCTGTTGGAGCCCTGGCATGTGCCTGCCTTCGCTGGACTCAGCAGGAGCAGCCGTACCTCAGTCCTGCCCTGAACGCAGAGGGCTGACCAGGGGCGAGCCAAACCCAGAGAAACCCTTAGGAAACAGCTTGGGGGCCAGCAGTGGCTTAGTGGTTAAGGCACTGGACTAACATGTGGTCAACCACAGTTTGAGTCCCACGCCTGGTGGCTTGAAATTCACGCCGGGCACGAGTGCATGCATGTCAAAAATTCCAGGAGGAGAATGGAGAAGAAAGGATTGCGGTGTGGCCATCCCCCCGGGGACAATTTCTTGCTTTCTGTCTCTCTGGTGGCCACACATGCCCTATAGCGAAAATGTCTCAATAAATAAATAACAGCTTGACCTACAGTGCCCATTATCCCCTATGACAGTTTTAAAATTTTATTTTACTTTAGGAATCATTTTAGGGACCAGCAGGTGGCATGGTCGTTAAACCGCTAGACACTCCCACATGGCCAACCGTGGTTCAAGTCCCTGACCTGGTGCCTTGCTTTCTCACTTTTCCCCCTTTCTCTCCCTTTCTCTCTCTGTCTCTCTCTGGTCATATTAAAATAAATGAATGAATAAATAAAATTTTAAAAAATTATTTTATTTGTGGCCGGCAGGTGGCATGGTGATTGGCGGTGCTGGAGTCCCACATGGCTGACATGTTCGAGTTCTGGACCTGGCAGCTTGCTTTCTCGTTTTCCCTCTCTCTCTCTCTCTCTCTCTCTCTCTCTCTATCTCTCTCTCTCGCTCTGTCCCTCTCTGGTCAAATTAAAATAAATAAAATTTTATTTAACTTCATTGATGACGTTCCCCTCTTGTAAACGACCTCATCTCTGGGCCCGGCCCTGCAGCTAAGCACCTTTCCCTGCTGTTCCTGCTGTTCCCATCAGGCAGGAAGATGCCTCAAGCTCCCTGCACACTCGCCTCAAGCTCCCTGCACACTCTGTCCCTCCCAGACGCTGTCCTTCGGAGAGAGTCGTGTCTGCCCATCTCCAGGGTGCCTGTTAGAGATACCGCCTGGGTGGCCCAGCCACAGAACCAGGGCTTCTTGGGCTAGCTCTCAGGCCCATTAGGCTCGAAAGCCATTCGGCCTCAGGGGATCCAGGCCAGAGCGAGGGCATCCTTGGAGCTGGAAGAACGCCAGCTGAGGAGGACCAGGTGGGCGAAGCTTGCCCGCAGCTCAAGTCCTACTTACTGGTTTCCAGGGCTTTTGTTATGAGAACTCGCAAGCACACAGGGAGGGAGAAAGTGCAAGGCCCCGCTCAGCAGCGTGCCAGGCTCGTGCTGTCTCGTCTGTCTGGGTAACTCTAACTTCGAGCCCTTTTTCTTGGTTTGCCATGGGCACATGCACTAGGTGAGAAATCACCCCTGGGGGGTGGCCAGCCCTCAACCCCTTCTCCTCGTTCTCCTCCTAGGATTCTGGGCACACACACACACATGCACCTGGTATGAGTTTCAGGATACCAGGTCTGCGACTCAAAAGCATTCGGCCCTGTGGGACTCCAGTGCCTTAACCACCATGCCACCTGCTGGCTACATTTTTTAAAGCTTGTGTATTTCCATGAGACAGAGAGACGCCAGACCTAGCTCAGTCTCAGCTGGCCCTGGTGTCAACCACAGTTTGAGTCCCACGCCTGGTGGCTTGAAATTCACGCCGGGCACGAGTGCATGCATGTCAAAAATTCCAGGAGGAGAATGGAGAAGAAAGGATTGCGGTGTGGCCATCCCCCCGGGGACAATTTCTTGCTTTCTGTCTCTCTGGTGGCCACACATGCCCTATAGCGAAAATGTCTCAATAAATAAATAACAGCTTGACCTACAGTGCCCATTATCCCCTATGACAGTTTTAAAATTTTATTTTACTTTAGGAATCATTTTAGGGACCAGCAGGTGGCATGGTCGTTAAACCGCTAGACACTCCCACATGGCCAACCGTGGTTCAAGTCCCTGACCTGGTGCCTTGCTTTCTCACTTTTCCCCCTTTCTCTCCCTTTCTCTCTCTGTCTCTCTCTGGTCATATTAAAATAAATGAATGAATAAATAAAATTTTAAAAAATTATTTTATTTGTGGCCGGCAGGTGGCATGGTGATTGGCGGTGCTGGACTCCCACATGGCTGACATGTTCGAGTTCTGGACCTGGCAGCTTGCTTTCTCGTTTTCCCTCTCTCTCTCTCTCTCTCTCTCTCTCTCTCTATCTCTCTCTCTCGCTCTGTCCCTCTCTGGTCAAATTAAAATAAATAAATAAATAAATAAAGTTGAATTTTATTTAACTTCATTGATGACGTTCCCCTCTTGTAAACGACCTCATCTCTGGGCCCACTGTTGCAGCTAAGCACCTTTCCCTGCTGTTCCTGCTGTTCCCATCAGGCAGGAAGATGCCTCAAGCTCCCTGCACACTCGCCTCAAGCTCCCTGCACACTCTGTCCCTCCCAGACGCTGTCCTTCGGAGAGAGTCGTGTCTGCCCATCTCCAGGGTGCCTGTTAGAGATACCGCCTGGGTGGCCCAGCCACAGAACCAGGGCTTCTTGGGCTAGCTCTCAGGCCCATTAGGCTCGAAAGCCATTCGGCCTCAGGGGATCCAGGCCAGAGCGAGGGCATCCTTGGAGCTGGAAGAACGCCAGCTGAGGAGGACCAGGTGGGCGAAGCTTGCCCGCAGCTCAAGTCCTACTTACTGGTTTCCAGGGCTTTTGTTATGAGAACTCGCAAGCACACAGGGAGGGAGAAAGTGCAAGGCCCCGCTCAGCAGCGTGCCAGGCTCGTGCTGTCTCGTCTGTCTGGGTAACTCTAACTTCGAGCCCTTTTTCTTGGTTTGCCATGGGCACATGCACTAGGTGAGAAATCACCCCTGGGGGGTGGCCAGCCCTCAACCCCTTCTCCTCGTTCTCCTCCTAGGATTCTGGGCACACACACACACATGCACCTGGTATGAGTTTCAGGATACCAGGTCTGCGACTCAAAAGCATTCGGCCCTGTGGGACTCCAGTGCCTTAACCACCATGCCACCTGCTGGCTACATTTTTTAAAGCTTGTGTATTTCCATGAGACAGAGAGACGCCAGACCTAGCTCAGTCTCAGCTGGCCCTGGTCACAGGTGTGCACAGACCCTAGTGCTCAGGGAGCTCCCAGGACAAGGATCTGCACCTTCCCCTGTGGGCCTGGTTACATTGCCCTGCGGCATTGCTGGGCTCGCTCCAATCGTTTGAAAGTAGACTGTGGGGACAGCGGAGGGCGTAGCAGTTACATCGCCAGACTCCCGCGGTTCGAGTCCCAGACCCGGACGGAAGCTTGACACTCACGCCAAGCACTTGTGAGTGCCCAAGACCCCAGGAGGAGAATGGTGGAGAGGGGATTGTGGTTGACCATCCCATGGGGGGTGATTCCTCCTTTCTCTCTCACTGAGTCTGTCTGTCTGTCTGTCTCTCTCTCTCCCCCGTGAACTCATGTGCCCTAAGGCAAAAACCTCTAGAAGAAAAAATAAAGTCGATTGTGAGCAGGCAACTTTGACCCCTCCGGTGCACACCCAGAAGTAAAGCTACTGCTCTGTATAACCACAGTGCCGTCCCACACCGAACCAGGGGAACACGATGACTTAGCTCAGTCTAATAACAACACCATATTCAGGCCACTGGTAGTGTGCTGGGTAAGACCACTGGACCTGCATGGCCCTGTGGCTCAAGTCTCAGACCAGGCAGCTTAAAGAATCTGAGTGTAGGTAGGTGCGTGCCCAAAATCCCGAGAGGAGAATGGAGAAGGGACTGCCTCGTGGCCATTTACCTGGGGCACGGTTTGGGGGGGTGGTCCTTCTCGCTCTCTCTGGTGAGTGCACATGCCCATAGAGCAAACTAAAAACAGGAACAACAAAAATTGGCTATATTCAACTTTCTCCATTTGAAGTGTCTTCCGGGGACCAGCAGGTGGCCTGGTGGTTAAGGCACTGGGCACTTCCACATGGCCAACCATGGTTCAAGTCCAGGACCTGGTGGCTTGCTTTCTCACTTTCCTTCTCTCGCTCTCTGTGTCTCTTTCTGGTCAAATGAAATGTAATTGAATAAATAAATAAAATTAAATAAAATCATTCTTTCTTTTTTTTTTTTGGAGAGATTTTTGCTACAGGGCGCATGCACTCGCCAGTCAGCCAGAGAGAGACATAGAAACAGAAAGCGAGAAATCACCCCCAGGGGGGATGGTCACGCTGCAATCCCTTCTCCTCCATTCTCCTCTCAGGATTTTGGGCACGCACGCACACGCGCCCGGCGTGAGTTTTAAGCCACCGGGTCCGGGACGTGAACCACGGTCGACTATGTGAGAGTCCAGTGACATAGCCATTACGCTAACTGTTGGTTCCCAATAAAATCATTCTTTAAAAGAAAAGAAAGAAATGTCTTCTGTTGATGTTTTATTTGAACCAGAACCAAATCAATGATCACACTTTGCATTTTGCTGCAATTTGTCCTCAATCTATTTTTAAAAAAGAATTATTTATTTAATTTTATTTATTATTATTATTTTTTAATTTGCCATTGGGCAGGTGTGCTCACCAGAGGAAGACAGAGAGAGAAGGAATAGTCCAGTGTCTTAACCACCACACACCTGCTGGCCCTTCTTCAATCTATTTTAATCTAGAACAATCCCTTTAGTTTTTGTAGTGCTTTTGACTTTTGAAGAGACAGATCGGTTATTTTTTTTTTAAGAATTATTTTATTTAACTTTATTTATTTTATTTATTTATATTTGACCAGAGGGGACAGAGAGAGAGAAAAAGTGAGAAAGCAAGCCGCTAGGTCCGGGACTTGAATCGCGGTTGGCCATGGTGAGAGTCCAGCACCTTAACCACCACAGCACTGCTGGCCCCAGGTCAGTTATCTTCTCTCATGTTTCTACTGCAAATTTCCCTGTCATGTTACTTCACTTATTCCTTTATATTTCCTGGAAACTGAACCTTCAAGCTAGAGGTTTGACTAGTCTCTAAAATTTTGCCGCCTTGGTACTGCCCAGGTTCTGTTTTAATAACGGAGACTGCAGGACGAGCCGATGGCATAACAGTGACGTTGCTGGATTCCCACTTGGTCCACTGTGGTCTGAGTCCTGGACCCAAAGGTTTGACACTCATGCCAGGCGTGTGTGCATGCGTGCCCAAACTCCCAAGAGGAGAAGAGGGGAGAAGGAACTATGGCCTGGCCATCCCCGAGGGAGGTGATTTCTTGCTTTCTATCTCTCTATCTCTTTGACAAATGCACGTGCCCTATAGCAAAAATCTCTCTCTCACACACAAAAGGATGAGAATAAGCTCATCTCTCCAGGGTTATAAAAGAATAAATGTTGGGACCAGCAGGTGGCATGTGGTTGAGGCACTGGACTCCCACATGGCCTGCTGTGGTTCGAGTCCTGGACCTGGCAGCTTGCTTTCTCACTTTCCCTCTCTCTGTCTTTCTCTGGTGAACATATGTGCCCGATAGCAAATAATAATCATAAATTAAATATATATATATATATACATTTGAGAGGTTTTAGAGGTTTTTGCCATAGGGCGTGTGCGCATGCCAGACAGACAGACAGACAGGCAGAAAGCGAGAAATCACCCCCCAGGGGGGATGGTCATGCCGCAATCCCTTCTCCTCCATTCTCCTCTCAGGATCCTGGGCACGCATGCACACGGCGTGAGTTTTAAGCCACCGGGTCCGGGACTCGAACCATGGCCGACTACGTGGGAATCCAGCAACATAGCCATTACGCTAACTGCTGGTTCCCCTGTCCATTCTTCTCTTGGTATTTTTGGGCACTCAAGCCACTGGTGTGTTCCTCAAGCCACCAGGTCTGGTACTTGAACCACGCAGTGAGCCACATGGAGCCCAGCCACCTCAGCCACCATGGCACCCTGGCCCCAAAAGGCCTTTAAGATATCCCCGACATTGCCACTGTGCATGGAGGTGCCCCGGCCACTGCGGGGGCAGGGTACAGCCCTGAGGACTCCCGTGCGTAGAAATGAGGAGGGCGCAGAGTGGCCCACTCCTCAGGAGGAGCCTGGGCGGGAGCTGCAGCCATCCCCAGGTGCAGGGAGGCCAGGGCGCCTTTCCGAGTGGCCATGGGGCCGGAGGCGAGGTGGAGAGAGCCCAGCTGTGCTCACTGGCCAGTCCGTGCCTCACAGGGGCCCCCACAATGCAGAGCAGTGGGCAGGGTTCATCAGGCTGCTCTAGCCCTGCTCCCATGTCTCCGTCTTCTCTGTCTCTGCTATCTCTCCCTGGCCACGTCCTGCCACCTGGTGCCTGTGTGGTCAGGGAGTAGCCACAGGCTCCCGGGCTCCCAGACAAACAAGGCATGCTCCCCAAGGGCCGAGGGCCTGGCCAGGAGGGCATGGGGCCAGGCCTGTGCTCTGCTGACTGGGCCCCATCAGGCATGGCTGCAAAGGCATGCCCACCCCAGCAGGTGACAGCGCGAGAGCCGGGGTGAGTGTGTGGGACCAGGCTCAGCGCTGTCCTGCCACGTGCACACTTGAAACGCACCCCGGCTGTCGGCAAGCTCTTGGGGCTTTCCCTGCTTGAACAGGGGGCTGTTCAGGACGAAAGCTGAGCCCGGGGCACACTGCCTGAGTCCTGTGGCCGAGCGGAGCAAGATAGAGCCTCCTCACTCTGAACTCCAGCAGGGCAGTCCCCACTGCACCGAGAGCTGGTGGCCTATGGCCTGGTGGTGTCCCGTGTGCGTCTGACTCGTCTGTAGGAACTGCACGTGCCTTCAGGACTGGGATCAAGCACGCCTGAGACTTCTCTAGCCTCCAACTTCATTCAGTAAATACTTTTGGGTTAGATCAGAGGGCATCTGCTCTGCAGTGGGGCTGTCCCTCAGGTTCCCCCCAACAATGCTGGCACAGAGAAGCGCTCCATAAATGGGTGCGTGAGAAACAAATTAAAAAAGGACCAGCAGGGGACTAGCAGCGTAATGGCTATGTCGCCAGACTCCCATGTAGTCGAACGTGGTTCATGTCCCGGACCCGGTGGCTTAAAATACGCCAGGCGCGTGTGCGTGCATGCCCAAGATCCCGAGAGGAGAATGGAGGAGAAGGGATTGCAGCGTGGTCATCCCCCCGGGGGTTATTTCTCACTTTCTGTCTCTGTGTCTCTCTCTGTCTTTCTGGCAAGCACACGTGCCCTATAGCAAAAGCCTCCCTCACCCCAAAAAATGGGTGCATGAGGAGTGGTCTTTTTCTACCAAGAAAGGACAAAGCAGACCTTTCTGAAATTTAAAAAAATAACAATTATTTATTTTAATTTTATTTATTTATCATTTATTTACTTATTTTTAACATGACCAGAGAGAGAGAGAGAGAGAGGAAAAGTGAGAAAGCAAGCTTCCAGGTCCAGGACTTGAACCATGGTCAGCCATGTGGGAGTCCAGCACCTTAACCACCACACCACCTGCTGGCCCCAACCTTTCTGAAATTTTGCAGGGGACACTTGAATCTGAATTTGGTCTGCTGCTTCTAACGAATCTGTGCCTTTTCTCCTGAAGTCACTTCCTTTGACTAGTGAAGTGGGCTGGCCTGGTGTTTCTTACTCAGACAGTGTAAAGGGTTGAGATTTGTCCCTCCCCTCCCCCCAGAATTCTTATGTTGAACCTCTAACCCCCAGCACCTCAAAATGAGACTGTACATGGGGGTCTTCAACGAGCTCGTGGGTAATATGTGTAATAGAAAAACTATGCATAAATTTCACTTATTTTTGTACCAAAATAAACCCATACTTAAATTTCAGGTTTCCATAAACTTTTTTGTGTGCAATTTTTGTTATAGGGTGCATGTGCTCTCAGGAGAGACAGAGAGAGGGAAAGTGAGAAATCACCCCATGGGGGGAAGGCCACACCACAGTCTCTTCTATTCCATTCCCCTCTTAGGATTTTCATGCATGTAAACACACCTTGTGTGAATTTCAAGTCTCCAGGTCTGGGACTCGAACTGAAGTTGGCCATGTGGGAGTCCAGTGCCTTAACCACTATGCCACCTGCTGGCCCCTTGCATAGACTTATTTTTAAGAGTTTTCCCTTTATTATTGCCTTAGAGCACAGCACTCACTGGAGAAGGAGAGAGCCAGGCATAGTGAGAGGGAAAGTGAGAAATCACCCCCAGGGAGGATGGCCACACCACAATCCCTTCTCCTCCATTCTCTTCCCGGGATCTTGGGCACACACGCACATGTGTCCAGCATGATTTTGAAGCCACCAGGTCTGGCACTCAAACCACGGTCAGCCATGTGGGAGTCCAGCGACACAAACGCTACACCGTCTTTTTAAAGTCCTTTTGTATTTGGAGACAGGTGATTCTGTCAAAATGCGGCCTTTGGAATGGGCAGTGATCGACCTGGCCGCCTCATAGGACAGGAAGTCACACGACGACGCTGGGAAGCACGGAGCAGGGAAGCCTTCTGCAGGCCGGGGAGAGCATCTGATCCCAGCAGCCCAGAACCTGAGAAAACAAGCGTGCTTTGTTTTAGCCACTCTGGGTCTGCGGGGTTTTGTGAGGGCTGCAGGAGGAGCTGGGGGGGGGGAGGCTGAGGCTCTGAAAGGGGCACCTCTATCCCCGGGAAGTGGCTAAGCTTTTAAGAAGTCCCCAAGCTCAGGAGCCGGAGCGGGGATTCCCAGGCCCAGGGCCTGACTATGTCTGGCAGTTCAGCTGTGTCTTGGGTTGACTCCATCTTCAACTCCCTTCAAATCAAAGAGGGTCTGATGGAGTAGCAGATGGCTTGGCGGTTAAGGCACTGGACTCCCACGTGGCTGACCACAGTGCAAGTCCCGGGCCTGGTGGCTTGCTTTCTCTCTCTCTGGTGTTTGCACATGCCCTATAGCAAATAAAAAAATAATAATAATGGGGCCAGCAGATGGCGTAGTCTTAAGGCACTGGACTTCCAAGTGGCTGAATGCGTTTCAAGTCCTAGACTCAGTGGCTTGAAACTCACTCCAGGCACATGTGTGTGCATATCCAAAATCCTGTGAGGAGACTGGAGGAGAAGGGATTGTGGTGTGGCCATTCCCCCTGGGGGGTGATTTCTCACTTTCTCTCTCTCTGTCTCTCTGGTGAAAACATACGCTTTATAGCAAAAATCTCTCAAAATAAGCAAATAAACATAATAATAATAATACATTAAATAAAAACTTTTAAGAGAGATTTTTGCTATAGGGGGGCCAGCAGATGGCGTAGTCTTAAGGCACTGGACTTCCAAGTGGCTGAATGCGTTTCAAGTCCTAGACTCAGTGGCTTGAAACTCACTCCAGGCACATGTGTGTGCATATCCAAAATCCTGTGAGGAGACTGGAGGAGAAGGGATTGTGGTGTGGCCATTCCCCCTGGGGGGTGATTTCTCACTTTCTCTCTCTCTGTCTCTCTGGTGAAAACATACGCTTTATAGCAAAAATCTCTCAAAATAAGCAAATAAACATAATAATAATAATACATTAAATAAAAACTTTTAAGAGAGATTTTTGCTATAGGGTGCATGCTTTTGCCAGGGAGAGAGAAAGAGAGACAGAGAGACAGAAAGTGAGAAATCACCCCCAGGGTGAATGGCCACACTGCAGTCCCTTCTCCTCTAGTCTCCTCTCAGGATTTTGGGTATGCACGCATGTGTGTTGGGTGTGAGTTTAAGCTGCTGGGTCCAGGACTTGAACCGCAGTCAATTACATGGGAGTCCAGTAACATAACCATTATGCCATCTGCTGGTCCCTAGATTATATTTTTAAAATGATTATTTTATTTAACTTTGTTTATTGTAATTTGACCAGAGAGAAAGAGAGAGAGAGAGAAAGTGAGAAATCACCCCCCAGGGGGAATGGCCACGCCGCAATCCCTTCTCCTCCATTCTCCTCTTGGGATCTTGGGCATGCATGCACACGCACCTGGTGTAAGTTTTAAGCCACCGGGTCCAGGGGAACGTGAATCACGGTCGACTACATGGGAGTCCAGCAACATAGCCATTACACTAACTGCTGGTCCCTAGATTATATTTTTAAAATGATTATTTTATTTAACTTTGTTTATTTTAATTTGACCAGAGAGAAAGAGAGAGAGAGAGAAAGTGAGAAAGCAAGCCACCAGGTCCAGGGCTCGAACCACAGTTGGCCATGTGGGAGTCCAGTATCTTAACCACCATGTCACCTGCAGGTTCCCCCTAAATTAATTTTTTTTTTTTTTAAAGAGCCCAGTCCTCATGGCTGACTGTGTGCTTCAAATCCTGGCCACAGTGACTTGAAAAGTATATTAGGGGACCATATGACCCTGTGGCTTGGAATCACAGTGGGCTTATGTGCATGTGTGCCCAAATCCCTGAGACGGAGACGTGGAGAGGTGATTGAGGCATGGCCATTGGGGGGGGGGCGATTTCTCACCTTACCTCTATCTCTTTCTGGTGAGCACACATCCTTTAGCAAAAACCTAAAAAATAAAGAATCCAAATTGGAGTGCACTGTGCTCCCCAAGGGCAGACCTCTCCCAGACTCTAACCCGCTGATCTCTCTCCTGTCGGTCAGACTCTGCTCCTCCTTTGGGTTGGCCAGTAGCCTAGTGGTTCAGGAAGCTGGACCCCCGTGGCTGTGGCTGGAAACCCAGCAGGGTGGAGAAGCAGAGAAGGGCTGTGCGTGGCCACGTCCCACCGTGGGGGTGCGCCCTCCCTCTCTGCCCTTCGTCTCTGCCTCTCTGGCAAGTGCATGTGCAGTTAAGAAAAAGAAGAGAAGAACAGAATGGAATGAAAGAAAAAGAACGCGTTCCCGCTCTCCCCTGGGATGGTGTTCTCCAGGTGCAGAGTGTCGTGCTTTGCCAGTCCCTGGCCACGGGGGACCTGAGCCAAGCACACGAATTCCTCTCGGGCTTTGGACACACTGGCTGATGCTTTCAGGCGCCTCGGGGCTGCGTGGGGACAACTCGTTCTCTGAGGGGCTCTCCGGGCAGACCTGCACTGTCCCAGAGCAGCTCTCTGAGGTCTGCGTGGCTGCCAGCAGTACGGAGTGTCCCCTTGGAGTGTCCCCCTTGGAGTGTCCCCAAGGCTGTCTGCCAGTGCGAGGCGCCCCAAGCTTCCTTCCTTACCCCAGGTCTGTGCCACTCAGCTGGGTGCACTATGGCGCGTCTTGCTGACCCAGGATGGCCAAGTCTGGGCCAGCAGTGGCCTGGTGGGTAGCGGGGCCAGATCCCCTGTGGCCGACTGTGCAGTTGCAGCTCCAGCTTCAGACCCCGCCGCGGGACCCGCAGGTGGCGCAGTGGGTAAGGAGCTGCCTTCGCGTGGCAGACCGTGCTTGGAGTTCTGGGTCAGCGGCTCGCTTTCTCACGTCCCCTCTCTCTGTCTCTGTGTGTGTGTGTGTCCTCTGTAGCAAATTTTAAAAATAATGATAAATTAAATAATTCTAAAGGAAGAAAAAGAGAAAAAACACACGGTGTGTGTGCACGTATGCCCAAAACCTTGAAGAGGGAGCGATGGAGAAAGTATCACCGTGTGACCCGGGGGTGCTTCCTCTCTGACAAGCAAACGCTCCAAAGTTTCTGTGGTGGCCTCCAGCCCTGGGGACCTAGCAGGGCCCTGTAATACAGCAGGCACGTCTAGGAGCTGTCAGCCTTCTGAAACGCCTTCCCCTCTCCCTGTTCCAGCCCTGTTCCTCATCCCCCTCATCCCGGGAAGATGGTGCTGTTGTCCCATGGAGTTGTGGGGTGGGACACACACACACACACACAGGCAGTTGGGGCGGGTGGGGGTGTTGACACACTTTCCCTCCCTCTGGGGGGTGCATACACTCTGTATAACCAAGTTAAAAATGAAAAAGCGAACAAAAACCCAGCCTTAATTACGGGTACAACGCTCCCTGTGCTCCACCTAACACCACATATTCCCAGGGAGCCGAGGTTAGGGCATGCACATCTCTTTTTTTAAAAGAATAATTTATTTTAATTTTATTTATTCATTCATTTATTTTAATTTGACCAGAGAGAGATACAGAGAGAGGTAGAGAGAGAGAGAAAGAAAGTGAGAAAGCAAGCCACAGGTCCGGTACTCGGACCATGGTTGCCCATGTGGGAGTGTCCAGTGCTTTAACCACCACGCCAACTGCTGGTCCCCAAGGCACGCGCATCTTTAGGGAGCCATCCTACCCGCATGAATAAGTGACATGATTGAAACATCCAATTAACATTCAAATCTTGTGGGAAAAGTCTTACTCCAGCTCTCCACCCTTCCCACCTGATTCTTCACCCATCCTAACAGCTGGCCTGCCACATTTTTTTTTTTTTTTTTTTTTTTTTAGGGTGTGTGCACTTCCTGGAAGAGGGATAGAGAGGGAAAATGAGAAAGTAGCCCCCCCCACACACACACACACACACTGGGATGGTCAGCCACAAGTAATGGCTTCTCCGCCATTCTCTTCTTCGGGTTTTGGGCCCATGCACACGGTGTGAGTTTCCAACTGCTGTTAGGACCATGTGGGAGCCCAGGGCCTTAACAGCGCCATCTGCTGCCCCGTGTAAACGGATTCTTTCTTTCCTAAAGAATTATTCATTTTAGGGACCAGCAGTTAGCGTAATGGCTATGTCGCTGGACTCCCACGTAGTCGACCACAGTTTGCGTCCTGGACCCGGTGGCTTAAAAATCATGCCAGGCGCATGTGCGTGCATGCCCAAGATCCCGAGAGGAGGATGGAGGAGATGGGATTGCGGCCTGGCCATCCCCCCGGGGGGTGATTTCTCACTTTCTGTCTGTCTGTCTCTGTCTGTCTGTCTGGTGAGCGCATGTGCCCTATAGCAAAAACCTCTCCAAAAAAAAAAAAAAAAAAAAAAAGAATTATTCATTTTATTTATTTATTATTATTTTGATTTTTTAAAACTTTATATAAAAGCTATATTATAAATACAAATCTAAACTACTGGAGTAGTTAACAACACTGTTCACACAAAGAAACTTAACAGTAAAATACAAATAATAAGATGCTTATATTTGGTCCTTCTGGGGAAAAAAAAACTAAGTTGGTTTCTTTTTTTGCGGTTGCTCCAGACACAAAAATAGAATTGAAGATGGTAACTGGCAACGTCCCTGCTGTGTGTGCTTATAATTATTTACATGTCACCAGTCACAGCAGCGATGAACACTTCTTCATCTATTTCTCCATCACCATCTTTATCGAATTCTTCCACCATAGCTCGAAGTTCCTCATCACTCAGGTTTTCACCCCATTCTCTGGCAACACGTCGCGAAGTCCTCAAGCTTATTTTACCTGAATCGTCATCATCAAATAGTTTAAATGCCTTCAGTATTTCTTCGTGCGGATCTCGTTCCAGTATCCAGTCTGTCACAACTTCATTAAAATCTTCAAAGGTGATTTTCCTGCGGCTTCTCTGTCATAATCTTTAAGACTCTTCAGCACATTGGCTTTTTTTGACATCAAACCCCAAGGCTCTCACTGCCACCTTCGATTCAAGATAATCTATTGCTTCATCTTTGCCGTATCGAAGAGTTCAAAAGCATCTTTACTTTCTTGTTTCTGTTCTTCAGAAAGTTCTCTTCTTTTTTCCCTCTTTGTTTTGTCTACTACAAGTTCTCCTCTCAGAGCTAAACTCATTTTCTCTTTGGATAGAGCCGTTCCCTCTCAATGACTTTAACCCTCTACCTATTATTATTGTTTCTAATTTGAGGGGAGAGTGAGAAGGTGAGAAAGCAAGCTGCCAGGTCCAGGACGCGAACTATGGTCAGTCACGTAGGAGCCCAGCGCCTTAACCACGCCACCTGCTGGCCCCTCTGATTCTTACGTGGCTGCTTCTGCACACACCACTGGCATCTTGTCTGAAGCAAGACTGCCCACCCCACAGCCAGTAACTTTCTGCCCTTCGTAATTTGCTCTGCAGAGGGCTTCCTTGTGAGGTGGACACGACCGCCTCTCCTGAACAGCTGCCCGGTGGCTCCTCTGGTCATTTCCTCACCCCCTCTGGGGCCCCGGGGGAGCTGGCAGAGCACCCGTGCCTGCAACTGGTGGCTACTGGCTCAGCCAGGCTTGGAACTAAGCAGACTGACGGGGAGGCCACGCAGGGCGAGGTGCCAACGGTCTCAGGCCACCAGAAGGGGTTTCACTGGGTTCTCTTGGGCATCGTGGGCGGGTGGACATCCTGCTGGCATCACGCCATGTTCCCTGCTCACTTTCCTTCAGGCCCTTAAGCTTCCCACATCAGGACGTTTGCACACGCTGCTCCTGGGCCTGAGCTGCTGCTCCTCCTGAGAGAACTCCTGTCCACCCTCAGGCCATGTGGAGTGCCGCTTCCTGGGGGAGCTGCCTGCCCTCTGCTCTGAGTGGGGTGTCCCGCCTGTGCTGTTCTAACCTTCCCTGTAATTCTTTTTTAGTTTAGATTTTTTAAAATTAGTTTATTTAACTTTATTTATTTATTTATTTATTTTCATTTGATCAGAGGGACAGAGCAAGAAAGAGAGACAATGAGAAAGCAAGTCGCCAGGTCTGAGATTCAACCTGCAATTAGCTCTGTGGATCCAGGCCCTTAACCACCACACCACCTGCCGGCCCCAATTTCAGAATTATTTTATTTAACTTTTTATTTATTTATTTAGACCAGAGAAGAACAGAGCGAGGATGGATGGAGGATGGGGCGAAGTGACAAAGCAAGCTACCAGGTCCAGGACTCGAACCGCGGTCTTCCATCTGAGAGTCCATCGCCCTTAACCACTACACCACCTGATGGCCACACCTCCCTGTGCTTCTGGTCTTGTAATTAACTAGTTCATGGATCCCTTGTCTCTCCCACCCTCGAGGGGCAGTGACAGCACCCCAGTACCCATCGTGTTGCCCCACACAGCAGGGTCACAGTAAATATGTGTGACCATATGACAGGGTGGAGAATCAGAGTCCTAGGCAGCAAGTGGTGACACGAACTAAAATCCAACCTGCCCCTAGTGGGGAAAGCCACAGCTGAGCAGCACTCTCCTAACCAGAGTCAGGGGCTGCTCAGAAGTGGGGGTTCGGTTTTCGCTGCCTTACTGTCCGGGACAACCTCTGGTGGTCGGCGGGAGTGTCTGTGTCACCCCAGAGACTGCGCCCAGGAATTTCGTTCTTTTCTTGCCCCCGGCTGCTCCTGGAAGGTTTAATCAGCTCTGCTGGGGTCTGGAATCCCCTTTCTGTCTCTGTTGCCTCTGCTCAGGGTTTTGTTTCATCTGGTTTGTTTTTCAATCTTGCCCTGAGCCCACCCAGTGTCCCCTTCCCTCCAACTCATCACCCTGACAATAACTGCATTTAGGATTCATTATTTTTATTTGCATGTGAAAGGTAATCCTTGTGGCCTGGGCGGTCTCCTGCACCCCACTTTAAACATCTTTAAGACCTCTACATTTACATTTTAACCCCGACCTCGCTGTCTCCAGTTTTGGGAGGTGGAGTCACCCAAATCCTGCCATTCCCCTCAGGACGAGGATGCAGGAGGGGGTTCTGGGCCGTTCCGGGCTGGGGGGCGGGGGGGGGGCACACACACCCTGCTCCCGGCCGGGCGTTGGAGTGGTCACCGCCCGACTGAGGGGCTGGGACACGGGGTCTTTGGAGTCGCTAACCGTGCAGGCACACTGAGCCCGCGGGGCCGCGCGTGGGGCCCAGAAGCCTCGTCCCCCTTCTCAGTCGACTGCGCGGGTCTCTGAGCTGGGCGCCTGCGGGGTGTCGCCGTGGCCCTCTCCGGCACTCCCAGCAGGAGGAGCCACGTGCACAGGTTCCCGGCGCTGGGAGGGGTGAGCGGCGCGGTCGCCCTCCCTGGCACCGTGCTGGTTCCAGGGCCCGGTTCTGGTCCATCCGAAGCCTAGAGGGGCTTTCCTTCCACCTTGCTCTCCGGGAGCAGGGAGCCAGGCTCTGTCCTCTGCCGTGGTCCAGCTGGGCACCAAGACGGCGGCCCTGTGGTGGGTGATTGGGGGGCGGGGGTGGCGAGCTGGGAGAGGAAGCGGGGAGACTGCTCCGGTCCTTGCCGCGCCCCCCAAGTCTCAGACAGCGTTCCTCTGAGTGCCCTGCAGTCCTGGCCTTGAGCAGCGCTGACACCCGCATCTCCCTGAGTGCGCCTGTGTGTGCTGAGCCTCTCGGGCTGCCTGGGCCGGGCCGCGGGCGCAGTGGGGTCAGCTCAGCTGCGCGGAAGCCCTGGAAGTGGAGGAGGGGTGGCCGACCTCTGTTCCTAGCTGCTCCCCTTCTCACTTTCCCTCTGTCCCTCGCTGGTGACATGTGCCCTATAGCGGATGCAATGATAATAATAAATAAAAATGAAATAAATACTTCTTAAAAAGAAAAGAAAAGAAAATGCCAGAGGGCCAGCCTCTCTGGTGCAGTCTGTAGCTTACTGGGCCGTGCAGCTGGGGCCAGTCAGCCTGAAAACATGCCGGGTGTCTGCCCCGGGTCCTGGCAGCTGAAGGAGGGTCTCGGCAGGGCCAGACCATGGCAGGCCTTTCTGTCTGTCTCTCTCTTTGTTGTGTGTGTATGCCGTATTACGAATTTTCTAAAAATTGCATTTTTAAATACCAGAGCCCCTAGTGCCAGTCAGACACGGCGGTGAAGGCGGCTGAACCCCACGTGGCCGACTGAGCAGGATTAGTCCTGGATCCAGCGCTAGAGAAACTCGCCTGGCGTGTGTGCGTGTGTGCCCAATGTCCCGGGAGGAGAAGGGATAGCAGTGTGACCATCCTCCCTGGGGGCTGAGGTTTTGCTGTCTCTTTGTCTCTCTGTGACCATAAGCGCCCTATAAAGAAAAATAATCCCGGCACCATAAAAACAAGCATGTACGGGGCCAGCAGATGGCGTACTGGCTACATCGCTGGACTCCCACATGGCCCACCGTGGTTCAAGTCCTGGACCCCGTGGCTTTCAACTCATGCTGGGCACATGTGCGTGCATGTCTCAGATCCCGAGAGCATGGTGGAGAAGGAATTATGGTGTGGCCATGCCCCTAGGGGGTGATTTCTCACTTTTTCTCTCTCTGTGTCTCTGGCAAGCGCATGTTACCTGTAGCAAAAATCTTTATATAAAAAAAGAGTGGCTGGGGCCGGTAAGTGGCATGGTGGTTAAGGGCACTGGACTCCCACATGCCCTGCTGTGATTTGAGTCCCGGACCTGGAGGCCTGCTTTCTCACCTTCCCTCTCTCTCACTTTGTCCCTCTGTGGTCAAATTTAAAAAAGGAAATAAATAAAGTTAAATAAAATAATTCTTTAAAAGAAAAAAGATTGGCTCTAAAGGCCCCATCAGTTGCAGTCTGAGAAGGTTATGATATTTAATCTAGGGACCAGCAGTTGGCGTAATGGATATATCACTGGAGTCCCGTGTAATTGATGGCGGTTCGAGTCCTGAACCCGGTGGCTTAAACTCACACCGGGCGCGTGTGCGTGCATACCCAAGACCCCGAGAAGAGAATAGAGGAGAAGGGATTGTGGCGTGATCATCCCCCCTGGGGGGTGATTTCTCCCTTTCTGTCTCTCTGTCTTTCTCTGTCTGTCTGGCGAGTGCACGCGCCCTATAGCAAAAACCTCTCCAAAAAAAAGAAAAAAAAGACATTTAATGCAGGCCATGTTAGTCGCTTACTGACCAGGCCCAGCGACCGTTCTCCCCCTCGGCTGTGTCAGGTGTAGCTGGGTCCACTGACTTAGCTCATTGGCTCTACCCGATGTGGCTTCATCAGCTAGACACCCCCTGGAAATCTCACACGATGTGACCTTGGGTGGGGAGCTTTCTGCCCTGGCGGGTTTTCCTACCTGGCCTTGTGGCAGAAGCGCCAGCCCCTCACCTGCTGTCATTTCCAGCTTTCTCCTGCCTGGGTGGTGAGAACCGCCAGCCCACCGGGTACTGAAGCGTAGGGGCCTCAGTTCCCGTCTGTCTGACACAGGCAAGGCCGAGCACAGAGCAGGCCGTGAGGAGCGGGGCCCTCGCCTTGTCCTCGAGTCTGTTTCCGGGTGCTCTCGGCACAGGCAGTCCTGGACGGACCTGAGGCTCTGGGTGGAGCTCTCAGTTTACAGAGGAGGGAAGAGGTGGGACAGGGGTGGGGGTACACCTGCGGGCCACAGGGCCTGCCTGAAGCAGCTCCCCATGCTGTCCCCACGCTCCCTCCCTGACCCAGACAGAAGCCAGGGAAGAGTGGCCCCGCGGATCTGTCCATGCGCTCTCCTGTAAACCTGGACGGGAGGGTTATAAGGTGCCACCCACGGCGGTGCCCCTGGCAGACTCTGCAGGCAGGAAGGGAACACGCAGGAGCCCAGGGTATTCCGGAACAGCACATCCAAGCCGGGGGCGGGGGTGGGGGCCCTGGCTGTCCTTTGCTTAGGGGAGGGGTCGAGAATCCAAGCTGAGGTTGGGGGCAGGAGCGGGCCTGGCCACATGAAGGGAGGGGAAGCTTCCCTGGCTCAGAGCCCAGCTGGGCAAGCCTGCAGGCATTTGGGGAACCTCGGGGTGCAGAGTGAGTCACAGCTTGTGAGTGAGCACCGAGGCTAGGGAAGTGCCACGATGGGGCGGGCGGTGGGAAGCTTTCAGAAGGGAAGCAACGTGCCCTCAAGGTCTCTCCACCAGGGCCCAGGGCGCAGGAAACCCGCCCAGCCCTGGGAGCCTGGGGGTGGTGGGCCCCCCTGTGCTTCTGCTGCTGCAGATGGAAGGCAGCATGGCCACCACCCAGCCAGGAAGTGCCGGCTGCCACCCGACAGTGGGTGACAGCCCCAGTCCTCCATCTGGAAGGCCTAGCTCCCAGGTCTGAAGTAGAGAAAACGCTATTCCAGATGTGCACAGTGACAAAGGCCCTGGGGTGCCTTCGGTTAGAACCTGCTTTGAAGGTGGCAGTCTTGAGGCGAGTGTTGGGATGACTGAATAGGAGTCCCTGCTCTAGCTAGAGAGAAGGACCAAACGCAGGCTCCCATGGGATGACAGCCCTTGTTACAGGAGTGGGATCCCACATGGCCAACCGTGGTTCCAATCCCAGGTCCAGCAGCTTAAAAAAATAGGTGTGCAGGACCAGCAGATGGTGTCATGGTTAAGGCACTGGACACCCACGTGGTGGACCATGGTAAGTCCTGGACCAACTGGCTCATGCCAAGTGTGCTTGTGTGCGTGCCCAAGGCCCTCCTCTCTCTGTCTCTGGTGAGCACACATCCCTATTGCAAAAAGCCTCTAAAAAAAGAGAAGGAAGGGACCAGCAGTTAGCGTAATAGCTATGTCACTGAGCTCCCACGTAGTCGACCACGGTTCACGTCCCGGCCCCGGTGGCTTAAAACACCAGGCGCGTGTGCATGTGTGCCCAAGATCCCCAGAGGAGAATGGAGGAGAAGGGATTGCAGCGTGGCCATCTCCCCTGGGGGGTGATTTCTCGTTTTTTGTCTCTCTGTCTCTGTCTGTCTGTCTGAGGAGCACACGCGCCCTATGGCCAAAACTTCTCCAAAGGAAAAAAATAAATAAATAAAATAAAATAAATTAAAAAAAAGAGAGAGAGAGAAGGAAGAGTAAGTGTGTTCCTCACACGCCAGCAGGATGGAGAGTGGACGGAAGAGGCTGTGGCCTGGCCGGCTCCAAGGGAGCACTTTCGGCTCTGCCTCACCGTCTCCCTGGACAGTGCACATGTGCGCAGGCAGTGAGAGGGAAAAGCCTCATCTCCTCTAAACAGGGAGAGAAGTAAGGAGGAAACAGGAAAATTCCGGAGAGAATACAGGTCAGTGCTGATCCTGGAAGTGTGTTGAAGACACAGAGGAAAAGATGGGAGACAAGGGCCAGCCAGTGAGCTGGTGAGTAAGGCGGCTAGATACCACATGGCTGGCCCTGTGGTTCAAGTCCTGGACCCAGGGACTGAGAAAACACCCGGCGTATGGGCTTTCTTACTGCCCCATCCTTCCTCCCCCCATCTCTGTGAGCACATGTGCCCCCGAGCAAATTTAAAATAAAGTAAAAAGACAGAAGGCCAGGGGCTCCAGGCTTGACCCCGAGGGACACACATGGGTGTCAGGGAACATGGCTGAGACCTGAAAGCGAATGAGCAAGAAAGCCTGGCCCAGGCTGCCCCGCACTGCATTGGCACTCCCCGTGCTCTCCGGGCTGGCGCGTGCAGCTGTGCAGAGCTGAGTGGCGCACACGCCTGGCTGCCGTGCAGGGCCCGCATCGACTCCGCCGTCAGGACGGTGCTGGCCAGCGCTGCAAGAGCGCCGCGCCTACGGCGGTGCTGTGGCCTCTGTCAGACTGCTCTTGTTCATCTCCTCCCAGATCTCTAGGTGGGAAACCCCAAATGAGCAAGAGACACTCAGACTTTTCTTTTCTTTTTTTCTTCTATTTTTAGGTCTTCGCTGCAGGGCAAGTGCACTCTCTGGAGAGAGAGGAAAAAAGGAATCGCCCCCGTGGGGAATGGCCACACCGCAATCCCTTCTCCTCCGAGCTCCTCTGGGGTTTGGGGCATGTACACACATGCCCAGTGTGTTTCAGGCTCCAGGTGGGCCACGTGGGAGTCCTGCGCTTTAACCCCGGTGATGCTCGCTGTGGGGTTTCCGTTCCCTCCGTGTCTCCATGCACGTGTGCCCTCCTGCAGCAGATGTCTTTCGGGTGTTTTTTTAGAGAGATTTTATTAGAGTGCCCGTATGCTTGCCGGAGAGACAGAGAGACAGAAAGCAAGAAATCACCCCCCAGGGGGGATGGCCACGCCGCAATCCCTTCTCTTCCATTGTCGTCTTGGGATCTTGGGCACGCACGCACACTTGCCTGGAGTAAGTTTCAAGCTACCAGGTCCCGGACTCGAACCGTGGTTAGCGGTTAGCCATGTGGGAGCCCAGCTACATAATCATTACGCCATCTGCTGGGCCCTGTCCTTTGGGTACTTCCCCTGAGTCAGGCGCAATGTAGACCCAGGAGACATGAAGGGAACAAAGTAAGCCCAGTTCAGAAAGCCCTCAAGCAGCTTTCAATCTAACAGAGAGATAGGTATTCAGAGGACAGCAGGTGGTATAGTGGTTTGGGTGCTGGACTCCCACGTGGCCAACAGTGGTTCGAGTCCCAGACCAGGCGGCTTGAAACTCATCCCAGGTGTGTGTGCAAGCACGCCCAGAATCCCAGGTGGAGAGCAGAGGAGACAAAACTGGCATGGCCATCTCCCCGGGGGTGATCTCTCACTTTCTGTCTCTGTCTCTCTAGTGAGCACACACGCCCTAAAGCAAACATCTCTCATAATACCTATTCAGGTCAGCCCATGGCCTGGTTCAGGTAGCTGGATACTACATTGCGAACTGTGTGGTTCAAGTCTCAGCCTGGCAGCTTGAGGAACATGCCAGGCCATTCCAAACGGGAAGAGATGGTGGAGAAGGGATTGTGGTATGACCATGCCCCTGGGGGTGCTCTCTTACTTCCCCTCTGTTTCTCTTCTGTGAGCACACACACCCTCTGTCAAATTTTAAAAAATCATAGAAATACATCAATATAAAAATGTCGTGGTCGGCAGGTGGCATGGTGGTTGGAGTGCTGGGCTCCCGCATGGCTGCCCACAGTTCGAGCACTGAGCCTGGCGGCTTGCTTTCTCACTTTCTCTCTCTCTGTTTTTCTCTGATGAGTGCACATGCCCTATAGCAAATAAAAAAAAATTAAATTAAATTAAATAATTCTTTTACTTCTTCAGGTTTTTAGGGCGCATGTGATCACCAGAGAAACAGACAGAAAGCGAGAAATCACCCCTCGAGGGGAGTGGCCATGCCGTAACCACTTCTCCTCCAATCTCTTGGGATTTTTGGCCACACACATACATCTGCCTGGTGTGAGTTTCAAGCTACCAGGTCCAGGACTCGAACCACAGTTTGCCATGTGTGAGTCCAGTGATGTAACCATTATGCCATCTGCTGGCCTCAAATAAATAATTATTTTTTAAAGAATTATTATATATATTTTTTATCATTACTATTATTATTATTATTATTATTTTCAATTTGACAAGAGAGAGACAGAGACAAAATAAGAAAGCAAGCTGCCAAGTCCGAGACTCGAACTGTGGTCAGCCATCTGGGAGTCCAGTACCTTTTACCACCATGCCACTGGCCTGTCCCACAAGTGAATCATTCTTTAAAAAATATTAAAAACAGGGCCCAGCAGTTGGCGTAATGGCTATGTCACTGGACTCTCACGTAGTTGACCGCGACATGGCTCCTTGCCCCGGGACTAGGTATTGGCCAGCTTTGTGGCCTGGTGGTGAACTGAGCCAGACCCCACACAGCTGACCACGTGGTTCAAGTCCCAGTCTGCAGGCCTCGAAAAACATGCTGGGCATGTGTGTGCACCCCAAATCCTGACAGGATGGAGAGATGGAGAAGGGGTTGCAGTGTGACCCCGTTTCACTGTGGGGGTGCTTTCTCTCCCTCTCTTTCTCCGGAGGGTGTGAGAAACACGCTCACCCATCCAATGCCGTAGAGTGGACACGAGGCACGCAGTGTGGAAGCGAAACCCCGTGGCCGCCCGTGGGAGCGAGTGTCGGGGTGCCTGTGGGTTACAGCGGGTGTCTGTCCCTGTCCCTCCTGCGGAGTACCAGGGTGTGGGCTGTCTCCCCGGGCATCCATGTCTGTCATTCCCTCGTCAGACACTGAGGCACAGCTCAGGACAGGCCCGTGGTGCCCTGAGGAGGGGACGGGCCGGGGGGTGCAGGAGAAAGGGCTGGGACCAGTTGCGCAGAGATGTCCTTTCTGAGGGGTGACTTGTCGTTTGGGACTGTGTTTGGGTCATGTGTACTTTCTGGGGTTGTCACATCTACAAGCTGGGTAAGCACCTTTTAAGCTGTTCTTGAAAGTGAATCATGCCTGGTTTTTACAGAGGGCAAATGCTTTCTGCCTAAAATTAATGAAGCAGGCGAGGGTGGCAGACTCGACCCTCCGACGGTCTGCCGGACGTTTGGTTGGGAGATGTGGCGGCTGTCGGCCGACTCCTCACCCTCATTGGTGGAAACGGGGAGACCTGAGAAATCGCTGGGGGGTGAGGTGCCACTGCCCCAGGAGGGGAGGACTGGAGGAGGCCTGGGTTTGTGGGAGGGAAGGTAGCTGGCGGTAAAGCGGGCTCAGTCCTCCACCCCACGGCGCAGGGCGCGGGGCACAGACTCCTGGGCCCTCCCTCTCTCACTGGGCGCAACTTCCAGTGTCTGAATCTCAACAAAAGGAGCACCTACTGTGTGCAAGGCACTGGGGATTTGGCAGGGAACAAATAACAAGGAAGGCAGCCTACTAGTCCCAGGTACTCAGAGGGCCAAGGCAGGAGGCTGTGAGTTCGAGACCAGCCTGGGTGACGTAGTGATACCCTGTCTCTAGGGGAGAATGAAAGAATCAGAGTTTACAGAACACACACACATGCACACACACATGCACACACACACGCGCACACACACACACATACGCACATGCACACATACACACACACACACACAAAACCAAGGACGGTGGTAAACAGAGCTGTGAGCATACGGCCCCCAAAGACTGCCTGAGCAGTTACTTGACTGGGCTGTACTTCCTTTTTTTTGAGAGATCTTTGCTATAGGGCACATGTGCTCGCCAGACAGACGGAGACACCAGCCCCCAGAGGGTAAGGTTATGCCACAATCCCTTCTCCTGCATCTTCTTGGGCACGCACACACACGTGCCCAGCATGAGTATAAGCCACTGGGTCCAGGACTTGAACCATAGTCGACTACATGAGAGTCCAGCAACTTAACCATTATGCTAACTGCTGGTCTTGAGTTCTCAAGTCACCAAGTCTGGGACTCGAACTGTGGCCGACTGCATGGGAGTCCAGCGACACGGGCACTAGCCCATCTGCTGTCCCCCGACTGGGCTGTCCTTCTGCATTAGTAGAGCTGGAGACGGCCCTCCTTGCTGCTCTGTCCCAAGGGCCACGTGAAGCCATGTGGATAAAGCACTTTAGCCAGTGCCTGGCAGTCACTGCTGGTGGCTGGGAGTGACCCTGTGACTGGTGTGAGTCACAGCCCGGGGAGGCTGGACGTGGAGCCAACAGTTCAGGAGTGACGCTGTCCCTCCTCCTCTTCCTTGCAGAGTGATCCCTGTGGGAACTCCCCTCCTGGTAGCGCTCTGCTGGGCTCTGCTGGGGTGGAACGGCTGTAGTCGGTGACCCTGACCCTTCACTCTGCTCCAGGTCGCCTTCCTGGCAAACCCAAGTGCCTGACAAACAGGAAGAGGCCTCCTGCCGGCTCTGGGCACACCACGGCTTACACAACCAAATAGACCCGCAGGGCCAGCCCCACCCCGGCAGCCCCATCCCAGCCGTTCTGATGCAGCTTTTCTTCTTTCTTTCTTTCTTTTTTTTGGTTCTACGGGGTACATGCACTTACCAGAGACAGAGAAGGGGAGAGGGAGAGAGAAAGCGAGAAAGCATCTCCAGGGGTGGCCACACCACAACCCCTTCTCCACGCTGCCCAAACCCTTCTCAGGATTTCGGTCAGGCACGCACACATGCCTGGTGTATTTTTTAAGGCGCCAGCCTGGGACTTGAACTATGCCGTCAGTCATGTGGGATCCAGCCTCCTTAGCCACCATGCCTCTGGCCGCCCCAAAGAGGCAGCATAGCCATTACGCTAACTGCTTGTCTCTAAAATACTTATTTTAAAAAAAGAAAAGAAAAAAAAAACTTTAGGGGCCAGCAGGTGGTGTGTGGAGATTAAGGCTGCTGGACTGCCACGTGGCCCCACAGTTTGAATCCCAGACTTGGCAGCTTGAAAATCATGCTAGTGGCGTGAGTACTCCAGATCTTGAGAGAAGAGTGAGGACGGGATTGTGACGAAGCCAGTTCCCCGGAGAGTGACTTCTCACTTTCCCTCTCCCAGTCTCTCTCTCTCTGGCAAGTGCACACACCCTATGCAATAAAAAAAAAAAAAAAAAAAAAAAAAAAAAAAAAAAAAGGTCAAATGATTACATTTAGCAGAGTTTAACTGAACAAAAAAAGATTCAAATTGGGCAACCCCCAGAATGGCAATTAAGCAACCCCAGAGAGCCACATGGAGGTGGCACGGATGTGCAAGAAAGGGAAAGGAGCATGCAGAAAGGGAAGTGAGGGGGTGAGGCGGGGACTGCCCAGACCGGTGGCCGCCCTGCTAGCCGGGCCAGCACGGCCTAACGGGGGACCTCTGTGAGGGCCTGAGGGCAGCTGCCGTGACTGGCTGTGGCTTAGCAGCTTGTCGGGCAACAGACTTCAAGTGACCTATGGCTGCTCACGACCTGGAGCAGTCCGCAGTCTGCGGCCTTTCCGGGCCAGTACAACATAACGAGCCGGGTCCACATGGGCAAGCGGCAATGCTGCCCGTGCCGTCGTGGCCGCCTGTTGTTTTTATTTTTTATTCTCTTATTATTTATAGTTCTTTTTCTTTGCCTATTACTTTTTAAAATGAGAATTATTTCATTTTATTTATCATTATTATTATTGGTGGATCAGCAGGGAAGTCAGGATGTATTTTTCTCTGTGAAAATGTGTGGAGCTGGGAG
>NW_006160094.1:7071472-7081510 GCF_000334495.1 Tupaia belangeri chinensis | reverse complement strand
AGCAGGTGGCGTGGTGGCTGAGGGTGCTGCACTCCCGCGTGGCTGGCCCAGGCTTCCTTTCTCTCTCACTCTGCCTCTCTCTGGTCAAATAAAAATAGATAAATAAAGTTAAATGAAATAATTCTTTAAAAAAATGTGTTAGGACTTTTCTGAAGACCCAATATTTTAAAATTATACTACAGGACACGTGCACTCACCAGAGAGAGACACAGAGAGAGAGGGAGAGTGAGAAAGCACTCTCCAGGTCCCAGACTGAAACCACGGCTGGCCATGTGGGAGTCCAGCGCCTTAATCACCACACCACCGCTGACCCCGGCCTATTCCTTTTTTTTTTTTTTAAAGACGTATTTTATTTCATTTAATTTATTTTTATGTGACCAGAAAAGGACAGAGTGAGAGAGAGATATGGAAACTGAGAAGGCAAGCCACCAGGTTGGGGACTTGAACCGCAGTGGGCCATGTGGGGAGTCCAGCACCCTTAACCGCCACAACATCTGCCGGGCTGCCTATTCCTTTTTAAAACAGCATCTTGTTCTTTCTTTTTTTCCTTTCTAAGTTTTCTTCCTTCCGTTCTCCTTTTCCTTTCTTTCTTCCTTACTCTCTTCCTCCTCCCCTCCATCTTTGCCAGGGAGCAAGAGAGAAAGAGAGAAGGAGAGGAGACAGCCCCCGTCCCCCGGGAAGCCCTCACACCACAGTCCCTGCTCATCTGACTCCCTCCTTTCAGGATTTTGGGCCGCATGTACATGTGCCTGGTATGTTTCTCAACCTGCCGGGTCTAGGACTTGAACTGTGCTACTGGCCATGCGGAATCCATTTTCCTTAACCACCATGCCCCAGAGCTAGTCCAACATCTTCCAACATCTCTTTTTTGGGGGGGCGGGTACAGTATTTTCTCTAAGGGCAAATTTGTAGATGAAGCTTTCTTCCTCTTATTCTTTTTTTTAAAAAGATACTGTTTTCTGGGACCAGTAGTTGGTGTAATGGCTATGTTGCTGGATTCCCAATGAAGTCGACCGTGGTTTGAGTCCTGGACCCAGTGGCTTAAACTCACGCAGGGCGCGTGTACATGCGTGCCCAAGATCCTGAGAGGAGAATGGAGGAGAAGGGATTGCTGCATGGCCATCCCTCCTGGGGGGTGATTTCTCGCTTTCTATCTCTCTGTCTCTCTCTCTCTGTCTTTCTGGCGAGCACATGAGTCCTGTAGCAAAAATCTCTCCCTCCCCCCCCAAAAAAGATATGTTTGCTTTCTTGGAATTATTTAATTTTATGTGTTATTATTATGACTATAATTTTTATTTGCTGTTGGACACATGAACTCACCAGAGCAAGACTGAGAGAAGGAAGTGAGAACGTAAGTTGCCAGGCCCAGGACTTGAACCCCAGTTGGCCATCTTGGAGTCTAGTGCCTTAACCACATGCCACTGGCTGGCCCCAGTTTTTTGCTTGTTTATTTTTCATTTGTTTGTTTTTGTTTTTGTTGTAAGGTGCGTGTGCCTGCCAGGGAGAGCGAAAGTAAGAAATTACCCACCATGGTGGGTGGCCACGTGGCAATCCCTTCTCCATTCTCCTCTGGGATTTTGGGCACTCACGCATACACCTGGTGTGATTTTCAAGTCACCTGATATAGGACTCAAAACACATAGTCAGTCGTGTGCCTTAACTTCCATGTCATCTGCTGTCCCCCAAGATGCTTTTCTTCTCTGTTAAAAATAGTACACCTTGGAACCAGCAGATGGCGTAATGATTATGTTGCTGGACTCCCATGCAGTCAACTGCGGTTTGACTCCCCGACCTGGCGGCTTAAAACTCATGCTGGGCAGGTGTGCATGCATGCCCCAAATCCCGAGAGGAGAATGGAGGAGAAAGGATTCCTGCGTGGCCATCCTCCCGGGGGATGGGGGGAGGGTGATTTCTTGTTTTCTGTCTCTCTGCATCTGTCTCTCTGGCAAGAGTGTGCACTCTATAGCAAAAATTTCTCTCTCAAAAAAAAAAAAAAGTACTCCTCAAAAGTAGCGAGTCTTGTCCTCTGCTTTATGTAAGTTGGGGCACTGTAAGAGTGTTGTAGACGCTGTACGCGTGGGTGGGCAGGGGACTGGAGGGCTTGCTACACAGTGATCTGGTAAATCTCTGCATCTTCAGCGTCGCCTCTGAGGCTGGTTAAAGGCCCAGAGAAGATCCCGCCCCCCTACAGCAGGTACGGTTAGTTGCTGATATCTGGGAGACTCAGTGTTCCGCATGCAGTCTCTGGGGCGACCCGGTGGCACGATGGTAACACGCGAGGCTCCGGGAGGCAGCCCCGGACAGGGAGCTCTCTAGCCCAAGTCCGGACGCCTCCCTCAGGTCAGTCTCCCAGGCGCTGTGTGCCCTGACCCGACCTGGCTGAAGGCAGGCTGGAGTGTGGCCTTCTGACGCTGCTGGGAGCCTGGCTTCTCTCCTGGAAAAATAAATGAGTACAGTCTAAAAAATGACTTAAAACATTCACAATTTCAATAATATCTTCATTTTGAGTAGGGTACCCCTACTTGAACCAGGCCAGAAACTGTTTTAACCTTCTCTGAAACAAATTTCTAGTGCTTTCTGCTGGAAACAGACTGGGGAGGATGTCTGGGGCCCCAGAGTTTTCTTTCTTCCTCTCTTTTCTTTATTCTTTCTTTCTTTTTCTCTTTTTTAGGTTTTTGACATAGGGTGCATGCATTGGTCTGAGAAATACAGTGAGAGGGAAAGTGAGAACCCACCCCCGGGGGATGGCCATGCCACAGTCCCTTCTCCATTCTCGTCCTGGGATTTGGGCATGCGTGCACATGTGCCTGATGTCATTTTCTTTTCTTTTTAAAAATTATTTTATTTTGGAGAGGTTTTTGCTATAGGGCATGTGCGCACACCAGAAAGAGAGACAGAGAGACAGAAAGCAAGAAATCACCCCCCAGGGGGGATGGCCACGCCGCAATCCCTTCTCCTCCATTCTCCTCTCGGGCTGCCGGGCTGCCTATTCCTTTTTAAAACAGCATCTTGTTCTTTCTTTTTTTCCTTTCTAAGTTTTCTTCCTTCCGTTCTCCTTTTCCTTTCTTTCTTCCTTACTCTCTTCCTCCTCCCCTCCATCTTTGCCAGGGAGCAAGAGAGAAAGAGAGAAGGAGAGGAGACAGCCCCCGTCCCCCGGGAAGCCCTCACACCACAGTCCCTGCTCATCTGACTCCCTCCTTTCAGGATTTTGGGCCGCATGTACATGTGCCTGGTATGTTTCTCAACCTGCCGGGTCTAGGACTTGAACTGTGCTACTGGCCATGCGGAATCCATTTTCCTTAACCACCATGCCCCAGAGCTAGTCCAACATCTTCCAACATCTCTTTTTTGGGGGGGCGGGTACAGTATTTTCTCTAAGGGCAAATTTGTAGATGAAGCTTTCTTCCTCTTATTCTTTTTTTTAAAAAGATACTGTTTTCTGGGACCAGTAGTTGGTGTAATGGCTATGTTGCTGGATTCCCAATGAAGTCGACCGTGGTTTGAGTCCTGGACCCAGTGGCTTAAACTCACGCAGGGCGCGTGTACATGCGTGCCCAAGATCCTGAGAGGAGAATGGAGGAGAAGGGATTGCTGCATGGCCATCCCTCCTGGGGGGTGATTTCTCGCTTTCTATCTCTCTGTCTCTCTCTCTCTGTCTTTCTGGCGAGCACATGAGTCCTGTAGCAAAAATCTCTCCCTCCCCCCCCAAAAAAGATATGTTTGCTTTCTTGGAATTATTTAATTTTATGTGTTATTATTATGACTATAATTTTTATTTGCTGTTGGACACATGAACTCACCAGAGCAAGACTGAGAGAAGGAAGTGAGAACGTAAGTTGCCAGGCCCAGGACTTGAACCCCAGTTGGCCATCTTGGAGTCTAGTGCCTTAACCACATGCCACTGGCTGGCCCCAGTTTTTTGCTTGTTTATTTTTCATTTGTTTGTTTTTGTTTTTGTTGTAAGGTGCGTGTGCCTGCCAGGGAGAGCGAAAGTAAGAAATTACCCACCATGGTGGGTGGCCACGTGGCAATCCCTTCTCCATTCTCCTCTGGGATTTTGGGCACTCACGCATACACCTGGTGTGATTTTCAAGTCACCTGATATAGGACTCAAAACACATAGTCAGTCGTGTGCCTTAACTTCCATGTCATCTGCTGTCCCCCAAGATGCTTTTCTTCTCTGTTAAAAATAGTACACCTTGGAACCAGCAGATGGCGTAATGATTATGTTGCTGGACTCCCATGCAGTCAACTGCGGTTTGACTCCCCGACCTGGTGGCTTAAAACTCATGCTGGGCAGGTGTGCATGCATGCCCCAAATCCCGAGAGGAGAATGGAGGAGAAAGGATTCCTGCGTGGCCATCCTCCCGGGGGATGGGGGGAGGGTGATTTCTTGTTTTCTGTCGCTCTGCATCTGTCTCTCTGGCAAGAGTGTGCACTCTATAGCAAAAATTTCTCTCTCAAAAAAAAAAAAAAGTACTCCTCAAAAGTAGCGAGTCTTGTCCTCTGCTTTATGTAAGTTGGGGCACTGTAAGAGTGTTGTAGACGCTGTACGCGTGGGTGGGCAGGGGACTGGAGGGCTTGCTACACAGTGATCTGGTAAATCTCTGCATCTTCAGCGTCGCCTCTGAGGCTGGTTAAAGGCCCAGAGAAGATCCCGCCCCCCTACAGCAGGTACGGTTAGTTGCTGATATCTGGGAGACTCAGTGTTCCGCATGCAGTCTCTGGGGCGACCCGGTGGCACGATGGTAACACGCGAGGCTCCGGGAGGCAGCCCCGGACAGGGAGCTCTCTAGCCCAAGTCCGGACGCCTCCCTCAGGTCAGTCTCCCAGGCGCTGTGTGCCCTGACCCGACCTGGCTGAAGGCAGGCTGGAGTGTGGCCTTCTGACGCTGCTGGGAGCCTGGCTTCTCTCCTGGAAAAATAAATGAGTACAGTCTAAAAAATGACTTAAAACATTCACAATTTCAATAATATCTTCATTTTGAGTAGGGTACCCCTACTTGAACCAGGCCAGAAACTGTTTTAACCTTCTCTGAAACAAATTTCTAGTGCTTTCTGCTGGAAACAGACTGGGGAGGATGTCTGGGGCCCCAGAGTTTTCTTTCTTCCTCTCTTTTCTTTATTCTTTCTTTCTTTTTCTCTTTTTTAGGTTTTTGACATAGGGTGCATGCATTGGTCTGAGAAATACAGTGAGAGGGAAAGTGAGAACCCACCCCCGGGGGATGGCCATGCCACAGTCCCTTCTCCATTCTCGTCCTGGGATTTGGGCATGCGTGCACATGTGCCTGATGTCATTTTCTTTTCTTTTTAAAAATTATTTTATTTTGGAGAGGTTTTTGCTATAGGGCGTGTGCGCTCACCAGAGACAGAGAGACAGAAAGCAAGAAATCACCCCCCAGGGGGGATGGCCACGCCGCAATCCCTTCTCCTCCATTCTCCTCTCGGGATCTTGGGCACGCACGCACACGCACCCGGCGTGAGTTTTAAGCCTCCGGGTCCGAGACTCGAACTGCGGTCGACTACATGGGAGTCCAGTGGCATAGGTATTATACTAACTGGTCCCGTAGTTATTTTATTTTAACTTTATTTATTATTATTATTATTTTTAAATATTTCCCCAGAGAGCGATTCATACATAGAGAGAGAAGACTCGATCCACGCTCAGCCATGTGGGAATCCAGTGACTTTAAACACCATGCCACTTGCTGGCCCTAAGTAAAATAATTCTTTTAAAAAATTGTGAAAGTGAAATTAAAAAATTGTAAAAAAAAAAAATTGTGGTGGAGCCAGCAGATGGCGTGATAGTTAGGATGCTGGATTCCCACATGGCTGACCATGGTTCAAGTCTTATTTTTTTTTAAAGAATTGGAACCAGCAGTTAGTGTAATGGCTATGTCGCTGGGCTCCCATGTAGCCAACTGAAGTTTGAGTCCCAGACCCGGTAGCTTAAACTCATGCCAGGTGTGTGCGTGCGTGCCCAAGATCCTAAGAGGAGAATGGAGGAGAAGGGATTGCGGGGTGGCCATCGTCCCGGGGGATGATTTCTCTCTTTCTGTCTCTTTGTCTCTCTCTCTCTGGAGAGCGCACATGCCCTTTAGCAAAAACAAACAAACAAACAAAGCTCTCCAATTTATTTGGGACCAGCAGTTAACATAATGGCTATGTTGCTGAACTCCCATGTAGTTGACTGCAGTTCGAGTCCCGGACCTGGTGGCTTAAACTCACTCCAGGCATGTGTGCGTGCGTGCCCAAGATCCTGAGAGGAGAATGGAGGAGAAGGGTTTGTGGGGTGG
Organism: Tupaia belangeri chinensis; assembly: GCF_000334495.1. Classification (NCBI taxonomy): domain Eukaryota; kingdom Metazoa; phylum Chordata; class Mammalia; order Scandentia; family Tupaiidae; genus Tupaia; species Tupaia belangeri. The sequence goes on along the minus strand of NW_006160094.1, from coordinate 7,075,215 downwards.
CCATCCCTCCTGGGGAGTGATTTCTTGCTGTCTGTCTCTCTCTGTTTTTCTTGCCAGTGCACATGTCCTATAGCAAAAATCTCTACAAAAAAAAAATTATTTAAATTTACTTATTCATTTTAATTTTGACCAGAGAGATATAGAGTGAGAGAGTGAGAGAGAGGGAAAGTGGAAAACCAAGCCACCACGTCTGGGACCCGAACTGTAGTTGTCCATGTGGGAGTCAAGTGCCCTTAACCACCTCACCACTCACCAGCCCCCATGATTCAGGTGTTGAACCCAACAGCCTGAAGGCCACACTGGGCACGTGTGTGCATACGCACCCAGGATCCCAATGGGAGAATGGAGGGTATTAGACAGTGGTGAGGCCATCCCCACTGGAGGGTGATTTCTGATCTCTCTGTTTCTTCCTGTGTCTCTCTGGCAAGAGCACAAACCCTATAGCAAACACAGTAAAAAAAAAAAAAAAAAAAAGAAGTAGAAAAAAATGCAAGGTCAGGCTGGCCTTGTAACCTACTGGTCAAGGGAACTGGCTCTCACACAGCTGACCACCGTTCAAAGCCTGGCTCGGGTGCCTGTGTAAGTGCGTGCACCAGATCTCATCAGAGCAGAGGAACGGAAGAGAAGGGGTTCTGACGTGGCCACATCCCACTGGGGGTGCTGTCCTCCTCTCCCCTGTCTCCTTATTTTTTTCTTTAAAGAATTATTTATTTTAATTTTATTTGTTAATTCATTTGTTTTAATTTGACCAGAGAGAGACATACAGAGAGAGGGAGAAAGAGAGAGAGAGGGGGAACATGAGAAAGCAAGCCACCAGGTCTGGGTCTCAAGCCATCATGAGTCATGTGGGAGTGTCCAGCGCCTTAACCACCACACCGCCTCCCGGCTCCTCCCCTGTCTCCTCTGCTGAGGGCATGAGCTCTTTTACACTTTATTGTGGGTTTTGGAGAGTAACTAAGGTTAATTCATGTGTTTGATTTGCCATTAAAAAATAAAGATTAGGGACCAGCAGGTGGCATAATGGTTACGTCACTGGACTCCTACATTGTCAACCACAGTTCAAGTCCTAGACCCAGGGGCTTAAAACTCACACTGGAGGAAACTAGCAGTTAGCGTAATGGCTATGTCACTGGACTCCCACGTAGTCAGCCGACCGTGGTTCGCATCCCGGACCCGGGGGCTTAAAACTCACGCTGGGCGCGTGTGCGTGCGTGCCCAAGATCCCGAGAGGAGAAGGGATGACGGCGTGACCATCCCCCCTGGGGAGTGATTTCTCACTTCTGTCTCTATGTCTTTCTCTGTCTGTCTGGAGAGCGCACGTGCCCTATAGCAAAAACCTCTCCAAAACAAACAAACAAACAAAAAAAACTCACACTGGTATGTGTGGATTCCTGCCCAAGATCCTGAGAGGAGAATGGAGGAGAAGGGATGGCCGTGTGGCCATCTGCCCTCAGGGGTGATTTCTCGCTTTCTGTCTCTCTGTCTCTGGTGAGCGCACACGCCCTATAGCAAAAATCTCTAAAACAAAAAAGTTTACACTGGGCCAGCCAGGTGGTGTGGTGATGAAAGTGGCTGGATCCCAGATGGCCGATTTGCTATTTGAATGGCTTGGCAAATACACCAGGCATGTGTGCACGCATACCTAAAATCTGGAGAGGAAAATGAAGGAGGAGGGACTGCAGCATGGCGGGTCCCCCCACGAGTGATTTCTCCCTCCCTCCCTGTTTCTCTCCGGCAAGGGCATGTGCCCAACAGAAAAGAGAAAGGTTTCCATTTATGTCCTGAAACGGACAGGGACAGGGATGGGCCCTTCTGGCCTCCTGGCCTAGCATCGTGGGTGCGCTCTGATGTGCCCCGTCTCAATCCGCCAGGGCCCTTGACCTCCCCGTGCAGCGCCAGCATCACTCAGCAGAGCGGCCCACCTGTGCTGCCGTGGCCGTGGCCGGGAGGGCCTGCGCGGTCTGAAAACCAGTCCGTCTTTGTGAGTGTGCCCTGACGCCTAGGACAGCGGCGGGCCCTCTCCGAACCTCACCCTGTTACTAACATGTCTGGTTCCCAGTCCTGAGAGGAGGTACCCCAGCAGAGGGAGAGGCTGCCAAGGACGGGGTGGTGGCGAGTGGCAGCTGAGCGCGTGGGAAAGCGCAGAAGGTCACGCGGAAGGTGTGTGGGAGCAGGCCAGCCACGGCTGTTTGCAGCTGACCTGGCTGCTCCCAGCACGCACTGATGTGCAATAACAATACGAAGTAAGATGGTAGTGATTCCTAATGACAATCCCAAGTCATTAGTAAATGGTCAGACCATGCTATCACGCCCGGGGAAAGCACAACACGTGTTAGGAGGACCTGCTGGCCATGCTTCTGCTGCGCTGGGTTTACTTCCTTTGTAGCTCTGTGTTCTTTCCAATTTGCTCTAGAGTGTCACAGGGAGGGACTCAGAGTGAGAAATCACCCTTCTGGGTGATGGCTACTCTGCGGTGCCTTCTCCTCCACCCCCCAATCAGGGTCTGGGGCTCACATGTGCACATGCACGCACACACATGCCTGTTGTGTTTTTTTTTTTTTTTTGAGAGATTTTTGCTATAGGGCGCGTGCGCTCGCCAGACAGACAGAGACAGAGAGACAGAGAGACAGAAAGCAAGAAATCACCCCCCAGGGAGGATGGCCACGCCACAATCCCTTCTCCTTCATTCTCCTCTGGGGATCTTGGGCACGCACGCACACGCACCCGGTGTGAGTTTAAGCTGCCAGGTCCGGGACGCGAACCGCGGTTGACTATGTGGGAATCCAGCGACATAGCCATTACGCTAACTGCTGGTCCCACGCCTGTTGTGTTTTTCAAGCCACCATTCTCCTCTCGAGATTTTAGGCATACACATGCTCACTCCCAGTGTGAATTTCAAGCCACCTGGCCTGGGACTTGAATCTCGGTCTACCACGTGGGAATCCAGTGCCTTAACCATTACACCACCTGTTGACTCCTCCTTTTCTTTTTAAGAATAATGTTCTTTAACTTAATTAATTAATTAATTTTAATTTGACCAGAGAAGGACAGAATGAGAGAAGAGAGAGAAAGAGAAAGTGAGAAAGTAAGCTGCCAACTCCAGGACTTGAACCACGGTCAGCCATGTGGGAGTCCAGCACCCTTAAACACCATGCTACCTGCCAGTCCCTGCGTCTCTCTTTTTTAAAAGAGGTTTTTACCTTAGGGTGCATCCACCGGGTCTGGGACTTGAACCACTGAGTGGGCCATATGTGGGATCCAGCTGCCTTAACCGCCATGTAAAAATATTTCTAAAGCAGGACCAGCAGGTGGCGTGGTGGTAGGGACACTGGACTTCTACATGGCCAACTGTGGTTCCAGTCCTGGTCCTGAAAGCTGACTTTCTCACTTTCCCTCTCTCTCTGTCTCTCAGGTCAAATTAAAAATAATGATAATACGGGACCAGCAGATGGTATAGCAGTTACCTTGTCTGACTCCCACGTGGCTGACCGCGCTTCGAGTCCTGGTATGGGACTCGAAACTCATGCCAGCACTTGTGTGTGTGCCAGGATTCTGGGAGAACAGAGAAGAAGGGACTATGGCGTGGTCGTCCCCCCGTCTCGATCTCTCTCTTTCTCTCCAGGGGGGTGCATGCGCCCTAAGGTAAAACCTCTTTTAAAAAAGGGAGATGGGGGGGGGCGGGGAGGGAGACCAGCAGTTAACGTAATGGCTATGTCGCTGGACTCCCATGTAGTCGACCGCGG
>NW_006160094.1:7060925-7071326 GCF_000334495.1 Tupaia belangeri chinensis | reverse complement strand
TGGGCGAGTGCATGCGCCCTATAGGGAAAACCCCTCAAAAAAAAAAAAAAAAAAGAGAGACGCAGGGGCTGGCAGGTAGCATGGTGTTTAAGGGTGCTGGACTCCCACATGGCTGACCATGGTTCAAGTCCTGGAGTTGGCAGCTTACTTTCTCACTTTCTCTTTCTCTCTCTCATTCTGTCCCTCTCTGGTCAAATTAAAATAAATAAATAAATAAGTAAAGTTAAAGAAAATTATTCTTAGAAAAAAAAAGGGGATCCAACAGGTGGTTGTAGTGGTTAAGGAACTGGATTCCCACGTGGTAGACCAAGGTTCAAGTCCCAGACAGGTGGCTTGAAATTCACACTGGGGGTGAGTATGTGTGTGCCTAAAATCTTTTTTTTTTTTTTTGGAGAGGTTTTTGCTATAGGGTGCATGCACTCGCCAGACAGACAGAGAGAGACAGAGAGACAGAAAGCTAGAAATCACCCCCCAGGGGGGATGGCCATGCTGCAGTCCCTTCTCCTCCATTCTCCTCTTGGGATCTTGGGCACGCATGCACACGCGCCCGGCGTGAGTTTAAGCCACCGGGTCTGGGACGTGAACCGTGGTCGACTACGTGGGAGTCCAGCGACATAGCCATTACGCTAACTGCTGGTCCCTTACCTGCCATGTTTTCAAAGCCACTGGGTCAGGGACTCAAATTACAGAGTTGGCCATGCCACCAGCTGCCCCTACATTATAGCTTTAGACATTTTTATTGGAGGGGGCAGGCAAGTGGTGTGGTGGTTAAGGGCGCTGGGCTCAAGCGTGACCAACCGTGGTTCGAGTCCCAGACCTGGCAGCTTGCTTTCTCACTTTCCCTCTCTCTCGCTCTTTCTCTCTCTTGCTCTGTTCCCTTCTGGTCAAATTAAAATGAATAAATAAATAAAGTTACATAAAAATAATTCTTTAAAAAAAAGAGAGGCCGGCAGGTGGGACAGTAGTTAAGGACATTGGACTCCCACATGGCTGACCACATTTCAAGTACTAGACCTGGTCTCTCAATTTCTGTCTCTCTGTCTCTCTGGTGAGCCCACACACCCTATAGCAAAAATCTTAAAACAACAAAATTTTTTTTAAAGAATTATTATTAGGGCCAGCAGATCGCATGGTGGTTAAGGGTACTGGACTCTCACATGGCCAACCGCAGTTTGAGTCCTGGACCCAGTGGCTTGCTTTCTCACTTGCTCTCTCACTCTTTCACTCTGTCCCTCTCTGGTCAAATTTAAATAAATAAATAAATAAATACAGTTCAATAAAATAATTACTTGAAAAAGGATTATTATTTGTTTTTTATTATTATTATTCTATTTTTTAAGAGGTTTTGGCTATAGGGCACGTATGCTCTCCAGAAAGACAGAGAGACAGAAAGTGAGAAATCCCCCCCGCCCCCGGCGGGGAGATGGCCACACCGCAATCCCTTCTCCTCTCCTCCATTCTCCTTCGGGATCCTGGGCACGCACGCAACATGTGCCCGGCATGAGTTTAAGTCACTGTGTTCAGGACTCGAACTGTGGTCAACCACATGGGAGTCCAGCGACATAGCCATTACACCAACTGCTGGTCCCTGTTATTATTTTTTAAATAATTATTTGTTCAACTTTATTTTACTTATTTATTCATTTTAATTGGACCAGAGAGGGAGAGGGGGAAAGTAAGAAACCAAGCCACCAGGTCCTAGGCTCAAACCGCTATTTCCATGTGGGAGTCCAGTGCCCTTAACCACCATGCCACCTGCTGGCCCCTATTATTATATTTTAGAGGTTTTAGCCCTAGGGAGCGTGAATTCACTAGAGAAAAAGAGAGACGGACTTAGTGAGGGAAAGTGAGAAATCGCCCCCAGGGCAATGGCCATGAAGCAATCCCTTTCCATTCTCCTCCTGGGATCTTGGGCACATACACACATGCGCCCTGTGTGATTTTGAAACTATCGGGTCCAGGACTTGAAACATGGTCGGCCATCTGGGAGTCCAACGACATAACCAATACACCATCTGCTGGTCCTAAGAATTACTTGTTTTTAATTTTATTTATTATTATTGTTGTTATTTTAGAGAAGATTTTTGCTATAGTGTGTGCTTGAGAGAGAAACAGAGACAGAAAGCAAGAAATCACCCCCAGGGGGCATGGCCATGCCATAATCGCTTCCCTCCATTCTCCTCTCAAGATTTTAGGCACACAGGGGACCAGCAGTTAGCGTAATAGCTATGTCACTGGATTCCCACGTAGTCGACCACGGTTCACGTCCCAGACCCGGTGGCTTAAAACTCACACAGTCGATGACGGTTAGAGTCCTGGACTAGGCAGCTTGCTTTCTCACTTTGTCTCTCTGTCTGTCTCTCTCTCTGGTGAGCATGTGTGCCCCATAGCACATTCAAAAATATCAATAATGATAAATAAAATAAAATAAAATAAATAATACCTGAAAGAAAATTACGCTGGGCCTGTTGGTATGTGCGCCCCAAATCCCGACAGGATGAAGAAATGGAGAAGGGAAACCCCTTCCTCCCTCTGGCTCTGTCTCTCTGGGTAAATCCGTGCATGCCCACACTCGCACGCACGCTGTCTCTCAGTATCTGGAAAATTGCCTCATTCCTGCCTGGTCATGCCTGTCCCCATGTCCTGTGTTTGCAGATGGGATTCACTGCCCTGTGCTGAGGTGCCCTGGCACAGCCCCCCCCAACCCCCCCCACCCCGGTCCGTGTCCCTTCGTACCCTTGTGAGGAGGGAAGGTGAGGGAAGGGACGCAGCGGAACCTAGCTGGGCGAGTCTGCTCCATCTGCTGCCAGCCCAGAGACCTGCTTGGGGCCAGAGCCAACCCTCCAGGTGCTTCCTCTGTCAAATGGGAGCAGCTTCGGCGACCTTGTAACTCACAGCCCCGTTAAATGAGCTCCCGTTGGGCTGTCGGCAAAGTCCTGACGCTTATCCTGTGCTTCTCGCCATGACGCTCCAGCCGCCCAGTACCGTGTAAGTACGCAGGTCATTCCCAACGGGCCTCAGCAATGACCATGTCCGCTTTCTTTCCTTTTTAAAAAAATAATTATTTATTTATTCATTCATTTATTTTAATTCGTCCAGAGAGAGAGAGAAAGAAACCAAGCCACCAGGTCCAGGATGTGAACTGTGGTCAGCCATGTGGGAGTGTCCAGCACCCTAACCACCACACCACCTCCTGGTCCCCCATGTCCGTTTTCTTAACTGAGGGTCAGAGCATCTTATTTTTGTTTAAACATGCATTTATCTATTTGTTATAAAACTTTTTTTTTTTTGGAGAGGTTTTTGTTATAGCGTTCGTGCGCTTGCCAGACAGACAGAGAGAGACATAGAGACAGAAAGTGAGAAATCACCCCCCCGGGAGGATGGTCACGCCGCAATCCCTTCTCCTCCATTCTCCTCTCAGGATCTTGGGCATGCACGCATACGTGCCCGGCGTGAGTTTAAGCCACCAGGTCCTGGATGTGAACCGCGGTCGACTACGTGGGAGTCCAGCGACATAGCCATTACGCTAACTGCTGGTTCCCATAAAACTTTTTTTTAGAATTATTTTATTAGGGGCCAGCAGGTAGCACGGTGGTTAAGGGTGCTGGGCTCCTACATGGCCAACCGCAGTTCAAGTCCTGGGCCTGGCAGCTTGCTTTCTCACTTTCCCTCTCTCTCTCACTCTGTCACATATTTATTTATTTTTAATTTGACCAGAGAGAGAGGGAAAGTGAGAAAGCAAGCTGTCACATCTGGGACTTGAGTCGCAGTTGGCTATGTGGGAATTGAGTGCCCTGAGCACCATGCCACCTGCCAGCCCCTATTTGTTGTGATTTTCAGGCCTTTGGGTCTGGGACTCCAGCCTTGGTTGCCCTGTGGGAATCCAGCACCTTACCACCACACTACCCCTGACCCAGGGCCTCTTCTCTCTCTTCTAAGAACGGCGTGTATACACTTTAACTCGACTCTGTAGGGACGGCCCTGCTCTCTGCTGCAGGTTGCCCAGCGACTGCACGAGTCACTTAAGTCCCGGCACTGGTGGGGAGAAAGAGCTAGTTCAACGCAAACCCCTCCAGGGCCTGCAGGTGGCGCAGTGAGTAAGGTGCTGCCAGACCTTGGGTTCTAGCCCCAGAGACCTGGGTTCTAGCCCCAGACCACGTGTGCGGGTGTGCCCAAAATCCTGAGAGGAGAATGGAGAAGGGATTGTGGTATGGCCATTCTCCCTGGAGGGTGAGTTCTCAGTCTCTCTGGAAAGCACACAAGCCCTATGGCAAAAATCTCTCTCAAAAAAAAGAAAAAAAGAAGACCTGGCAGGTTGTGTGGTGGTTAAGATCGACAGCGGTTCAAGTCCTGGACCTGGCATCTTGTTTTCCCACTTTCTCTCTCTTGTTCTGTCCCTCTCTAGTCAAAATAAATAAATAAAGTTAAATACTATTTTATAATAAATAATGATAATAATAGGATAATAAAAGAGGAACGAAAGAAAACCCCTCTCAGTATCTGTGTAGCTGTAGACTATTTAATTCTGAAAACCTCTCCAGTCTCCAGCTCTGGAGTCTTCACACACCCGCCTTTCAGGCGCCCCTCCTTTGAGATTTAGCTGGATGGTCACCAGAAGATGGCCGGGTCCTCTCTGCCCTGCTGACCCCGGACTCAGAACACAATGCCCGGCGTGTCCCGAGGCTGCCGTCCACAATGGGCAGAGAACAGGGAGTCTTGGTTCTGCCGTCTCCACGCTTGGCAGCAGTCGGCAGAGCGGCCTCCCCTTACACCTGCCGCCCCATGGCCATGCATCACACCTCCTCTGCCGGACAATGCTCAGAGCCACACCCAGAGGGGCGGCCCCTACCCAGAGGTGACTGCCGCTACAAAAGGCCTCCGGGGGCTGTTGTGGCCACCACAGGCCAAGAGGCTGGCTCTGGACGAGTGGCCCTGTCCCCGCGGTCTGCGGAGCCTGCCGCTCAGCCTTCCGTGGCCCTGCTTGGACTCCTGGTGGCAGATCCCCTGTCCAGGTATGTGCGCAGCCACGCCGCCTCTGCTGCGGGCTGGCCCAGCTCCTGGCCTGGTGGTGTCTGCCTGGTGCTCCAGTGGCCAGCCCTGCCAGCACGACCTGGGGCCCAGAGCCGCCTTCCGGATGCGGACGCGGACGCGGACCAGGGTCAGCTCCCACCTAGCCAAAGTTCCCGGAAAGCAACTTTATCTTTAGCTCTGATCTGGAACTAAAAAGTCAGTAATCCCCTTTCCCCTCTGATCTAGTAGATTTTCTTAGTCTTCACTCCCTGCCTCCGGGCCTTCTGTTCCCCTGCCGTTGACCAAGGACTGCAAATGTCGCCACTAAGCGTTCACTTTTGAATTTCTTTTAGTTTATTAAATGAATGACATTTTCGCTTTTTGGAAAAAATGAAATAGCAACAAGGAGTCCGAGGTTCCGGGATGGGCGGGAGCTGCAGGATGAGAAGCTGTGTGTTGGTGGGTGATTTGGGGGAGCAAGACTTAGTGAGAATGGAGAGTGGGGTGCACGGCCGGACATAGACCCCTGTGGACACCGAGAAGGCTTGGTGCTGTCCTGTGGTTTTCAGTCCCAGGCGGGCCTGGGGGATGCATCTCGCGGTGACACGTGTGGGCACCGGGCACTTCGCACGCATGCTTCATTTAACCCTCACAATAGGTAGGCACTTTATTTTTTTAATTTTGCTGGATGGTGTCTGCACGCTCCAGAGAGAAGAGAGACAGAAAAGCCCTTTCTCCTCCATTCCTCCCTCCTCTCGAGAGTTTGGGCACAGTTGCGCACAGGCCCAGGGAACGCAAGCCGTGGTCGGTCACGTGGGATCAGCTGCTTAGACCACCATGCTGAGGGCGGGCACATGGAGGATACTGTGTCCCCATTATCTTCAGATCCGGAATCTGCAGCGTGGAGTTTACACGACATGGCCACGACCACACGGCAAACAAGGCAAGAGCGGCCCAGAGTGCAAGGCGAGGTCTGGGCTCTGGGGCTCCGGCCCCCCACTGCTCGGAGCCTTTGTTCCCGCCTGCTTCCCCAGCACACCCACCGGCTCTGACTTCCCCAAACACCTTCATTTTCTTCCCTGGCATATGCGCCCTGCCCGTCCTGCCCTGCCCTTGTGCTGTGCTGGACGCTCCCAGAGAGCCTCGTGCTACTGCTGCTGGTCCAAGCCCGTGTTCTGGACCTTCGGGGAACTCACGTGGGTAGCGCGTCCTCCAAACACACGTAAGCCCGCTCGCGCATACACTCCCCACATACACATGTGTGCACATACGTGTGCACACATGGCTTCACAAACATGGACACACACACACAGGACCCCAGCACACAGATAGGAGACCCCCAGGTACAGGGACAGGGTGGTTCAACCGCAAAGGCGGAGAGACCTGCGAGTGCACACGGGTCACCGCGGCTGGCCCCAGAGCTGTAGGGAAGTGAGAACACCCATGGGAAGTGGAACAGCCGGGGAGCTCTCCAGTGCTTCCCACACAGCTGTTGGGGTACCCGGGGACAGGCTGCTGTTTCTGGAGCTGCTCCGAGGTAGCTGGGGTCCCTGGGGGTCTGGGTGGAGCTGGGCTGGGAGATTGCAGGCGCCTGCCCTGTTTACCTGCCACGCCCTTCCCCACCCCACAGTGGCTGGCGCGACACTTCCCGGGAAGGGCTTGAAAATGGTCCTGGGCTGAGGATGGAGCCACAGGTGCTGGGGGCTCTTCTCTAGGTCTGGAGACAAAGGCCCTCTCGGGCTGTGCAGGCTGCAGGGCAAAAGGGAAGTGTGCCGGCAGGGCACCAGGACTGCCCTGGGGCTCGCAGGGCCGCCTGCTCCATGTGACCCAGCCTGTGCGACCTGGCTAGCCTTAACCAGCTGCAGATAAACTGTCCGGCAGCCGGGCGCCTCCAGCTGTGGGGACACAGGTGTTCTCGGTCCTTCTGGAGAGGATGCACTTGGAGACTGGCTCTTGGTGGCCTACAGGTGTCACTAGGAAGAGAGGGACAAGGGAAGCGGCATCAGCTGGAGCATGCAGGGAGGGGCGTTGGGGTGGTGGCGAGGGTGTCACAGCCTGAGAGGGGCGTGGGGGGCTTATAAAGATGGAGGGTCTTCAGAGCCTGGTCTTTGACTTGGGAAGGACGGCCCCTACCAGAACCGTGAGGACGTGGCTATCAGTTCCTCCATTTGTTAAGACAAAAGGAATTAATTAATTAATTAATTAATTATATTATTTTGTAATTTGGTCAGAGAGAGAGAAAGGGAAAAGGAGAAAGTAAGCCACCAGATCCAGGACTCGAGCCTTGGTCAGCCATGTGGGAGTCCAGTGCCTTAACCACTATCTACCTGCCTGCCCCTGAATATGTAGTTTGGGTCCTGGACCTGAAAGGTTGAAAAAATACACTAGGTTCACGTACATATATGCCCCAAATCCCAAAAGGAGAAACAGAGGAGAAAGAAATGTAGTGTGATTAGTTATCATTGGGGGAGGGTTCTCACTTTCCATCTCTCTCTTTCTGTCTCTCTCTCTCTCTCTCTGTCTCTCTTTCTCTTTGGTGAGCATATGTTCTCTCTGGCAAATTAAAAATATATAATAAATGTGCCCCATATACTTCTATTAGAATGTCTAACATTAGAAGACTGATCATGGCAACTGCTGACTAATATATGAAAGAAGAATTACCACGCATGACTGTTAGGAATAAAAACCTCACTATCACTTTGAAAACGTATACATATCTTTTGTCTTAGTCATTACATGGCTAGATTTTTTTCAGCCAAGAGAAATGAAAGCATACATTTATTCAGGAATTTGGACATAACAATTCTTTGCAATTTATGGTCAGTCTTGTGGGAATGCAGCACCTTTACCACCATGCCACCTGCTGGCCCCTATTCATTTGCATGTGCACCTCACCAGGGAGGGGGAGGGAGAGAGAGAGAGAGAGAGAGACCAGGTCTGGGATTTAAACCGTGTTTGGCCATGTGGGAGTCCATTACCTAAACCACAGCACCACCTGCCAGTCCCTCAGTTCCTTCTTAAAATTCCCTCTTGTGGACTGGCAGAGGATGTGGTGGTTGGGGACACTTTCCATCGTTCTCTCTCCGGTCAAAATTTAAAATAATAAATAAAATAGTTCTTTAAAAATTTCCCTCTTGGAGCCAGTAGGTTGTATGGTGGTTAAGGGCACTGGATTCTTACATAGCTGACAGCGGTTCGAGTCCTGGGCCTGACGGCTTACTTTCTCACTCTCTCTCTCTCTCATTCTCGCTCTCTCTCTCTCTCGCTCTGTCCCTCTTTGGTCAAATTTAAAATACTTAGTAAGTAAATAAATAAAGTTAAATAAAATAATTATTTTTAAAATATTTATTTATTTAATTTCATTTATTATCATTATTATTTTTCAATTTGACCAGAGAGAGAGAGAGAAAGGGAAAGTGAGAAAGCAAGCCACCAGGTCTGGGACTCGAACTGCCATTGGCCATGTGGGAGTCCTGCCCCTTTAACTACTATATCACCTGCTAGCCCCAATAAAATATATTTTTTTCTTTTTCTTTTCTTTTTGTTTATTTGTTTATTTTTTATTTTTGGAGAGGTTTCTGCTATAGGGCGCATGTGTGCACCAGAGAGACAGAGAGACAGAGAGACAGAAAGCGAGAAATGAGGGGGGGGTGGAGGGATGGCCATGCTGCCATCCCTTCTCCTCCATTCTCCTCTTGAATTTTGGGCACGTGCACACATGTGAATTTTGAGCCGCCTGGTCTGGGACTCAAACCGCAGCTGACTGCTTGGGAGTCCAGCGATGTAACCATTTCACCATCTGCTAGTCCCAATCATTATGTATTCAGCCAGAACAATGGTAGTCGTGACGTCATGGGTCTGGCGTGCTGACTCCCATGTTAAAACTACAGATCAATTGAGAGGATTCACATCCCTGCGTGCATCTCCTAAAATCAAGTCTTGGTCACCAACGCCACACGCGTAGCACTGTGAGAGCCAGGGAGCTAGTCCGAGTCACCCTTTCTGCAGGTGAAGACACAGGCCCATAAACAGGAGTGTCCCAGTGTCTCACGGTTGAAGACCGACACCACTTTGAGATTGTCCTGAGGTCGCCCAGGACATGGTCTTTGCTCCTGGTGGGCCAAGTCAGCTTTTCTCTGCGCTCTGGAGAGCGGCCTTCAACACCCGTCCTCCCAGGATCCGGGGAGTGTGGGAGAAGCCCGCCTGGGTTCCCGGCTGAGGCCTTCCCTTCCCCACTGCCCTTTCCAGGCCGGCAGGGTTCCAGCTGAGCAGCTTCGTCCTCCAGACCCCCAGATGTTGGCAGGTGGCCCGTCGCCCTGGTCGCGAGCCCTGCTCCTCCCGCTCCTCCTGCTGGTGGCAGTGGTGATGGCCTTCTGCAGCTCAGACGAGCGCCTGGAAGAAGACCGGCATATCCTGATCCTGCGGGAGAGGGCGCTGCAGCTGGGGGGGCAGATGGACCTGAACGAGCAGGAGGAGGCGGCCAACGCCAGGCTCATGGCGCTCAAGGAGAAGGAGTTCAGGCAGGCGGTGAGGACGCGCCAGTTCCCGCCCAGCATGCACTTCTTCAGGGCCAGGCGCCTCATCGAGCAGAGCGAGGTCTTCCACATCCTACGGGACATGCCGAAAGGTAGAGGGTTGGAGGGGTGTGGAGCTTGGGGGCCGCGGGCCCTCGCTGATCTTGTTATCGGGGTGCCCTCCTTCTAAATGGGGCCCGGAGGGCTCTCCCCAGCCCTCTGCTCCTTGGGGGCTGCTGGCTCTCCCTGGAGACTGAGACCCTCGCTTCCACGAACTCAGCCTCAGAGAGTAGGGATCGGCCGGGACACCCGGACCTCGCCGGCAAGGCTGACACGTGCCCAGTGGCAGTGGCAGGAGCGTCAGGCAGAGAAGCTGACTCAGACCTTTCCCCACAGCCTGGCGTCCATCCTTCGTCCAGGGCGGAGCTACCCGACGGCCCGGAGCGAGACAGGAGTAGCATAAGCACGTCTCTGCACACATAGTTATGCTCCTGTGCACACGAGTTGCAGGTGTAGCTTGGGGGACTTTTCTATACCTCCTTTTATTTAAAAATTTTTATTTATTTAATTTTATGTATTTTTTTTAAATTTTTTTCTATAGGGTATGTGTGCTCACCAGAGAGAAACAGAAAAAGGGGGAAAGTGAGAAAGCAAGCTGCCAGGGGTGGGCAGGTGGTATGATGGTTAAGGGCACTTCCACATGGCCGACCACGGTTCGAATTCTGGACCTGGCAGCTTGCTTTCTCACTTTCTCTCTCTCTCACTCTGTCCCTCTCTGGTCAAAATTAAACTTTTTTTTTTTTTTTTTTTAAGGATTTTGCTATAGGGCACGTGTGCTCACCAGAAATACAGAGAGAGACAGAGAGACAAGACA
>NW_006160094.1:7054589-7060841 GCF_000334495.1 Tupaia belangeri chinensis | reverse complement strand
CCATGGTTGACTACATGGGAGTCCAGTGATGTAGCCATTATGCCATCTTCTGGTCCTGGTCAAAATTAAACCTTAAATAAAGTTAAGTAAAATGTTTTAAAAAATTAAAAGAAAGCCTCCAGGTCCGGGACCCAAACTACTGTTGGCCATGTCAGAGTCCAGCCTTTTAACCACCATCCCACCTGCTGGCCCTGACCTCCTTTTATTATATATTTATTTAATTATTATTTTCTTTAACTTTATTTTAATGTGACCAGAGAGAGACAGAGAAAGAGAGAGAGAAAGTGAGAAAGCAAGCCTCCCAGATTTGGGACTTGAACCATGGTTGTCCATATGGGAGTCCAGCGCCTTTAACTGCCATGCCAAGTACTGGCCCCATTGTTTATTTATTTTTAATTAATTACAATTTTAAAGGCTCCATACCTCCTTTTAAAGTGTAAATATGGGCCAGCTCCATAGCCTTGTGGTGAAGCGAGCCAGATCTCATATGGCCAACCATGGTTAGAATCCTAGCCTGGCTCTTTGAAAAACAGTGTGTGTGCGTGTGTGTGCATGCCCCAAATCCTGACAGGATGGAGAAATTGGAGAAGGGACTGAGGTGTGGCCATGTCCCTGGGGAGGTGCTTCCTCTCTCTTCCCCTCGCTCGCCTCTCTGTCTCTGCTAATGCCTGCAGGCTCTGGTAGCTGTCAGTCAATCAATAGTGTTACAGGTGGCGAGTAAAATGTGGCTGTGAGGTCAGTGTAGCAGTGTCCCCAGCTCCTGGGGATGTAGGACCCAGAGAGGGTGGCCCCTCAGGCCCGAGTCAGGGCCAGAGCCCAGGGCCGGCCCCCACACGGAGCGTGCAGTCTGAGGCTGCATAGGTGCTGGCCGGATGCAGGGATGCAGGGATGGGCGCTGGGGGGCAGGCTCAGGTGAGAGGGCTCTGAGGCTCCTCTCCTTGCACCCCTCCATGTGGCATGGGCAGCAAGGGTGCGTCTGAAGGTGCTCCCAGAGCTGGAGCTGCTGTGCGGCCTTGCACCTGCCCACCCTACCCGCCCCTGTGGACGGACCACTGAGGCATCTGGCCGATGAGAGGGGAAGTGGGGGAGCCTCCCTCTTCAGCTGGAGAGGAAGCAGAGGGGCCATTGCAGGGAGACTGAGGTAAGAGACTTCCCAGCGAGGCCTGGCGCTGACCTGGGCTCTGAGGGACCTGGAGGAGAGACCTCGGGCGTGGCCCAGGCCTGTCTGACTGGGGCCCCTCCATGCCCCGCCTTCTCTGCCAGGGGCCGCCTTACATGTCCACGACTTCGGCATGCTGACGATGGACTGGCTGGTGCACAACGTCACCTACAGGCGTCACCTCTACTTCTGCATGACCCCGAGGGGCAACATGCAGTTCCGATTTGCTGACCCAGCTCCCAGCAGCCTCCCGCCAGCAGCGTGCTCAGCGTGGACGCTGATGGAGGATTTTCGGAAGAAGGTGAAGAACGTCACTGAGTTTGATGCTAGGTGAGTGGTGGCTCGGAGAGCAGGCCTCAGCCCGGTCCTGGCAGTGTCTCCTTGGTACAAACATACGTGTCCGTGTCTGTACAGAGCTGGCGTTAAGGCAGTGGGCGGCCTTTTCTTTTGATTTTTACCGGATACTTTGCTTAACAAAATATTCAACACCAGGATCAGCAGTTAGCGTAATGGCTATGTCACTGGATTCCCATGTAGTCAACCGTGGTTCATGTCCCAGACCTGGTGACTTAAAACCCACGCTGGGCACGTATGCGTTTGTGCCCAAAATCCCGAGAGAACGGAGGAGAAGGGATTGTGGCGTGGCCATCCCCTCTGGGCGGTGATTTCTCACTTTCTGTCTCTCTGTCTCTCTGTGTCTGTCTGGCAAGCACACACGCCCTATAGCAAAAACCTCCCCCCCAAAAAAAAAAAATTCAACACCTTTTTCTGCCTATAGTCATTTCTGGGTGCATTTAAATTCTGTTCTCAGGGGCAGCAGGTGGCGTGGTGGTTAAGGGTGCTGGACTCCCACATGGCCAACTGCAGTTTGAGTCCCAGACATGGAGACTTGCTTTCTCACCTTCCCTCTTTCTTTTTCTCACTCTGCCCCTCTCTGGTCAAATCAAAAAACAAATAAATGGGACCAGCAGTTGGCGTAATGGCTATGTCACTGGACTCCCATGTAGTCGACTGTGGTTCAAGTCGCGAACCCAGCGGCTTAAACTCACGCCGGGCTCATGTGCGTGCGTGCCCAAGATCCTGAGAGGAGAATGGAGGAGAAGGGATTGCAGCGTGGCCATCCCCCCTGGGGGGTAATTTCTTGCTTTCTGTCTCTCTCTGTCTTTCTGGTGAGTGCACACGCCCTATAGCAATAGTCTCTCAAAAAAAGAAAAAAAAGTAAATAAAGTGGGGTCTCCCAGTGTGGCCCCCAGTACTGGCTTTTCCGGCTCTGCCCTCAGGTGCATCTAGGTGGGAAATGCAAGGTGGGAGGGGCCCTGGGGCACCCAGAGGCCACCAGAGGCCTGAAGCACGCCCTTCAACCCCGTCCCCACAGACTGCTGAAAACGTTCACTCTGGTGGACGACAACCCCGAGGTGACATATCCAAACCAAGATGTGGTCTGGGCGAGGTTCAAAGCCATCTTCTTCCGCATCGCCGGCCTTGTGCACTTCGCACCCGTGTTCAAGGAGTACATCGAGCGCAGCTTGGGGGAGTTCTACCAGGACAACGTGTTCTACCTGGAGATCCGCGCCCGGCTGTTCCCGGTGAGCCATGGTGCCCTCCTCGCTCCACCTCGCTCCACCTTGCTGCCCCCATCCTCCCTGGTGCAGTGTGTGTCCTCATGGGCATCCCCAGGTCCCTGGTGTCAGGGGCACGTGTTTCTCCGAGGCCACTGTGAGCAAGAACACGGGGGTGGGCCGGGCTGGCCCCAGCAGATCTGCCATTACCACCCTCGTGCCCATGACCTCCCTTTCTCAGGACTCCCGCTTCTCACAGCACTCCTGCACACCCCAGGCCTGGGCCAGTCTTGGTCGGCCCCCTTTCCGACCCAGATGTAGCTTCCCTGAGTCCGCTAGGATGACGCTCTGGTGCAGGGATGGCTGAGTGATGTGGGGAGGGATCTAGTTGCATGTGGCTGCGGGCATGGGTGAGTTTGCGTGGAGCCCTTTCTGGGGAGCATGGCTGTGTTTTAGCTGGGGCGGCCTCTGGGCAGTGCTGTCCGCGCAGGGCCGGCAGAATCCTGTGCTCCCGCAAGGCTAGTCTCCAGTGCGCCATTGAGCAGAGCCCAGCCGATGTGGACGGGCGAGGTTGGGCGAGGTGCCTGGAGAGTGAGGGCCTGGGGCCGCATCTTCCCGTCCTCCCTGGCGGGGACCTCTCCGTCTGCCATCACTGCTCTGAGCTGGCTGCACGGAGACCTGAGGGCCCCTCAGCTCCCAGCAGGGCGTGTCAGCGCAGCCCCAGTCTCAGCCTGGGTACAGGGCGGTCACCCTGTCTCCCTGGTGGCAAGAGCGGGCCTTAGCGTTAATCCTTTGCACTGCTTCTATGACTTTTGTGAACAGAGTCGCTAAAGCCTAGGCACAGGTGATCTTCTTTAAAGAAAAGAGAGCTGGAACCAGCAGGTGGCGTGGTGGTTAAGGTGTTGGACTCCCACAAGGCTGACTGTGGTTTGAGTCCCAGACCTGGCAGCTTGCTTACTTACTTTGTCTCTCTCTGGTTAGCGTGTGTGCCCTACAGCAAGTTAAAAATAACAAAGGTGGGGACCAGCAGGTGGCATGGTGGTTAAGGTACTGGATTTCCCACATGGTCAACAACTGTTCGAGTCCTGTTCCTGGTGGCCTGCTTTCTCACTTTCCCTCTCTCTCTCTGTGTCTCTCTCTGGTCAAATTAAAATAAATGAATTAATAAATAAAATTAAATAATTAGGAACAAAACCAACAAAGGGGCCACAGGTGGCATGGTGGTTAAGGTACTGGATTTCCCACATGGTCAACAACTGTTCGAGTCCTGTTCCTGGTGGCCTGCTTTCTCACTTTCCCTTTCTCTCTGTCTCTCTCTGATCAAATGAAAAAAAGAAAAAAATAACAATAACAAATAAAAATAATGAATTCTTAAAAAAATTAGGAACCAGCAAATGGGGTAATGGTTATGTCATTGGACTCCCACATAATCAACTGCAGTTCGAGTCCCAGACCTGGTGGCTTAAATTCACACCAAGTGTGTGTGTGTGCGTGCCCCAAATTCTGAGAGGAGAATGGATTGTGGGGTGGACATCCCCCTGGGGGCTGATTTCTCGCTTTCTGTATCTATCCCTATGTCTCTCTGGCGAGTGCACATGCCGTATAGCAAAAATCTCTTTGATACACAAATGATAATAAATAACATGAAATAATTACAAAAATTTGCTGTAGGGCATGTGCACTCACCAGAGAGAGACAGAGATAGAGAGAGGACGAGAAAGTGAGAAAGCAAGCTGCCAGGTCCGGGACTTGAACGATGGTTGGCCATGAGAGAGTCTAGCATCTCAATCACCACACTACCTGCTGGCCTCAAATAAATAATTCTTTTTTAAGAAAAAGTTATTTATTTACTTTTATTCATTCATTCATTTTATTTTGATTTGACCAGAGAGAGACAGAGAGAGAGAGAAGGAAAGTGAGAAAGCAAGCCACCAGGTCCAGGATTCGAACCGTGGTCAGCCATGTGGGAGTGTCCAGCACCTTAACCACCATGCCACCTGCTGGTCCCAAATAAATCATTCTTTAAAAACAGAAAGGAAAAAAAGAAAGAAAGAAAGAAAATAGAGCGTCTGGCCCTCTTCTACTGAGAAAATAACTTCTGGAAGAGCTGAGACAGCACTAGGTCTGGCCACAGCAGGACAGAAGAACTCTCCCTGCGAAGCTTAGCTGCGTGCTTTGGAAGACGGACTGGTGCATGGCTCCACGCTCTCTGCGCCCGCCCTGTCCAGGCGCAGCCTGAGCCTCGCCCCACCAGGTGTCCTCAGGCCCTTTCTCACCGGCCCGCCCTGGTCTCCGCGGCATGGTCCCTGCGTTGTGTGTCCTGGTGGGTGAGTCCCGATTGCCCAGCTGCTTCAGGCTAGCTCAGATTTCGTGCTGCCCTGTGTTTTCAGCTGGTTCCACAGTGACAACCATGCTTATCGATGGCGGACCTCAAACTTTGGGGGCCACACAAGTAATTTGAAGGTGCTGTTTAAAATTTGTATTTGGGGGGCCAGTAGGTGGCATGGCGGTTATGGTGCTGGGCTCCCACATGGCCCACCATGGTTTGAGTTCCAGACCTGGTGGCTTGAAATTCATGCCAGACACGTGTGCGAGCGTGCCCCAAGTCCCAGGGGGAGAATGGGGTAGCAGGGATTGCAGCATGGCCTACCCCCTGGGAGGTGACTTCTCACTTGCCCTCTCTCTGCTTCTCTCCTGTGAGCGCTTGGCCCCTGTGGCAGAAACCTTAACAAAGAAGTTCACTTTTACTCTGGCCTCCCGAGTTAAAGGAGCTGTCAGGGGAAAACCCCTCTCTCCCACCCTCCCCCTTGTGATCTGAATGTGGAGGGCCTAACCCAGTGCCCTAGAAGGGCCTTCACTCTGACCTTCCTAATGTGTCTCTCCTGTCTCATCTGCGACCACAGCATCCCTGTTCTAGGGGAGGGCGGCGCTGAGCTTGTAGATGTGACACTGAGCTCTTTGATCAAGGCCACCCCAGCAGGAAGGGCTGGAGAGGCCAGAGCTGCTCCGGTTGGGTCGCAATTTCCTTGTGGGGCTGAGTCCTGGCAGCCACGTTGGGCTCTGAGCTCGGGGGCAGCGGGGACGGCGGGGACGGCGGCTTCAGTCCTAGCCTCGGGAGGGACGGCGCGCTCCCCAGAGCCGTGGCCGCCGAGGGCGAGCGGGGAAGAGGGGCGGCTGGGCGGTGGCTGTGACTTCCATGTTGGCAGCGAGGGCAGGGTTAGGCGGAAGCGGCCGGGAACCTGCCCTGGAGGGCGAGGACGCCCGGGCAGGGCTGCAGTGCTCCAGGCCCCCGCGCCCCGGGGCACCTCTCCGGCTGAGCGGGGGTGGGGAGGCCCAGACTCTGCACCCGCCCGGGCCGCTCCGTCCTGGCCCCGCGGAGCCCCGCCCGGCCCGGCCCGCCCAGCTCCGAGGTGCAAGCGCCTGGGGGTTGGGGACCGGCCTGCGGGCTTCCGGCCTGACCCGGGAACAAAGGCTCTGGCTGCGGAGACCGGCCTTCGCCGGAGCGGCCCCTCCGGAATGCGGGCCGGGGCGCCA
>NW_006160094.1:7049531-7054556 GCF_000334495.1 Tupaia belangeri chinensis | reverse complement strand
GTGTCCGTAAGGCTCTAGAGCAAAGGCTAGGGGCCCCTGGCGACAGTCGCTGGGCGGGTCTTATCTCCGGGCTCCGGTCCCGCCCCCGCCCCCCACGGCGGGGAGCGGCCGAGCCGGGTCGGGTCTGCTCAGTGCAGAGCTGCTGCGAGGCCCGAGGACAGTCCACAGGGCATGGCCGCTGGCTCTCAGCGACGGGAGAGCTTAGGAGACACGGCGGTCAGCCCCACACGAATCCTGGGCCATTGTGGCTCGTGCAACCAGCCGAGCACTAGTGCTCGCCCATCGCCCCCTCCCCGCTGCACCCCTCCTCCCGGCCCCAGTGCCTTGCCCAATGGCTAGCCCCTCAGTACAGTCCACCTGCCTCCCTATTGCTTTTAATTTAAAAAAATTTTGTTTGCCAGAGAGACACAGAGGTGGAGAGACAGAGAGCAAGAAAGCTCCCCTGCCCTGCCTCCATGGGGCATGGTCACATGCAGTCCCTTCTCCATCTCTCTTCCTTTGGAACATGCAGTCCCTTCTCCATCTCTCTTCCTTTGGAACATGCACACATATGCTTGGCATGTTTTTATTTTTTTAATTTTAAGAATTACTTAACTTTATTTATTTATTTAATTTTATTTTGACCAGAGAAGGACAAGAGAGAAAGAGCCACCAGGTCCAGGACTCGAACCATAGTCGGCCATGTGGGAGTCTAGTGCCCTAACCACCATGCCACCTGCTGGCCCATGGCGTGTTTTTTCAAGGAGCTGGGTCTGAGACTGAAAGGTGCAGTTGGCCATGTGGGGTCCGGCCTCCTTCACCACCTCACCACCTCTGGCCCTTCCTCCCCTCTCCACTGCTCCCCTACAACCGGACGTAGTCTCCAGCCCCCACGAATTGTGCAGGACGAATTGTGCAGGATGGCTGCGTTTCTTGGCTTTTTTTAGGTTTTTGCCTTAGGGTGGGTATGCTCATCACAGAGAAAGAGACAGAGAGGGAAACTGAGAAGTCACCCTCTAGGGGGATGGCCTTGCTGCAATCCCTTCTCCTCTGTTTTCCTCCTGGAATTTTAGGCATGCATGTACATGCACCCGGTATGATTTTTCAAGCTGCCAGGTCTAGGACTCAAACCATAGTCAGCCATGTGGGAGTCCAGTGCCTTAACAACTATGCCACCTGCTGACCTGTTTCTTGACCTTTCAAAGGTTCAGAATCCTTATCTAAAATACGACCAACCTAATAGTGTGGTTTTGAGGATGAAATGAGCTACGATGTCAAATGCCGAACGTACCTGGCACGCAGTAACCCTGCATTAGCTCGATGCTAGTGAAATAAATGATGCCACATCGTGGGAACTAAATGCAGGAGGGGAGAAGCTCTGAGTCCTGGTGGCTGGCCCGAGAGAACGACTTACGTGACCTTGACATACCCTGCTCCCAAATTCCCCTATGGCTCTCCAACACGTCCGTGGTACTGTAGACAGGAAACCTTAGTAATACTGTATCGGTTTATGTACGTGGTATGTAGTTGGAATAATTTCCTCACACGTGTACAGGTCTTCAGTTAAACTACAGTCAAAACTTGATGTCACCTGAGGTCAGCAGGTGGCGTAGTGGTTAAGGTGCTGAGCTCCCACATGGCCAACCTAGTAGCTTGAAAATCATACCTGGTGCTCATGTGTGCATGTTCAAAATCTCAGGAGAAGAATGGAGAAGAAGGGATTGTGGCATGGCCATCCCCCTCGCGTGATTTCTCACTTTCTTTCTCTCTGACTCGCAGTCTCTCTTCGACTAGCACATGTGTCTGTGGCAAAAAGCTTTAAAAAACCTTGATGGCACCTAGATGGAGTTCAGTGTGCTTTTCTTCCTTATTATTTATTTCATTTTATTTATTGTTATTATTATTTTTTTAATTGTATTCCTTGTCACTATTTTTATTTTTTTGAAGTTGACCAGAGAGAGACAGAGAGAAGGGAAGTGAGAAAGGAAGGTGCCAAGTCCAGGACCCGAACCATGGTCAGCCACATGGGAGTCCAGCTGCCCTAACCACCACACCACCTGCCGTCCCCAATTGTTATTATTATTTTTTAATTCGACCAGAGAGAGATAGAAAGAGAGAGCAGGAAAGTGAAAAAGTAAGCCACCAGATCCAGGACTCGAACCGTGGTCAACCATATGGGAGTTTAGCTCCTTAACCACCACACCACCTACTGACCTCATAGTGTGCTTTAATTCAAGGCTTATCGCATGTCTACACCTTTTTTAAAAATATATTTAATATTTGGGGTGATTAGATGGTGTGATGGTTACAGTGCTGGACTCCCACTTGGCTGACCATAGTTGGAGTCCTGGACATGGTGACTTGCTTTTCCCCTTTCTCTCTCTCTCTCTGTCTCTGTCTCTCTCTGATGAGCATGCATGCCCTACAGCAATTTAAAAAATAATAATAGGGGCTGACAGGTAGCGTGGTGGTTAAGGGCACTGGATTCCCACATGGCTGACCATGGTTAGAGTTCCAGACCTGGCAGCTTGCTTTCTCACTTTCCCTCTTTCACTCTGTCCTTCTCTGGTGAAAAATAAATAAAGAAATAAATGATAAATAAATAAAAATGTAAAAGTTCAATGAAATAATTATAAAAAAATACAAAATAATAATTCTTTTTTAAAAATACTTATTTAATTTTGTTATTATTATTTAAAATTTGCTATAGGGCATGTGTACTTACCAGAGAAAGAGAACAAGCTGCCAGACCCCAGACTGGGCCATGGTTGGCCCCATGGGAGTCCAATGTCTTAACTACCACGCCACCTACTGGCCGCATGCGTGTACAGGTTTTTGTCTCAGGAGCCTTAGATGAACCACTGACGCCCCCTGCTTGTACTTAGAAGTGGTGAAATCCCTACACAGGACCCGTCTGCCAGGACAGCAGCGGCTGGGAGGCAGGGGCTGACACCCGCCATGAGTAGTCTCCACGTCTGCACGCTTCATGAGTGCCACACACTTGATCTTGCAGGCATCCTGTGAGTTATGGTGGGTTTGGGACAAATTCTTTGTTTTAAAGAATTATTTTAGGGGCTGGCAGGTGGCATGGTGGTTGGGAATGCTGGACTCTCACAGGGCTGACTATGGTTCATGGACCTGGAGGTTTGCTTTCTCACTCTCCCTTTCTCTTTCTCTTACTCTGTCTCTCTCTGGTCAAATGAAAAATAAATAAATAAAGTTAAATAACGCAATTCTTTTTTAAAAATTTATTTATTTATTCATTCATTTATTTTAATTTGACCAAAGAGAGACACAGAGAGAGAGGGAAAGTGAGAAAGCAAGCCACCAGATCCGGGACTCGAACTATGGTCAGCCATGTGAAAGTGTCCAGCACCTTAACCACCATGCCTCCTGCTGGTCCTCAATAAAGCAATTCTTTAAAAAAATGTAAAAAAAATAATGATTTTAAGGACCAGCAGTTAGCGTAATGGCTATGTCGCTGGACTCCCATGTAGTCGACCGCGGTTCGTGTCCCGGACCCGGTAGCTTAAACTCACGCTGGGCGCATGTGCGTGCGTGCCCAAGATCCCAAGAGGAGAATGGAGGAGAAGGGATTGCGGTGTGGCCATCCCCCCTGGGGGGGTGATTTCTTGCTTTCTGTCTCTATGTCTCTCTCTGTCTGTCTGGCGAGCGCACGTGTCCTATAGCAAAAAACCTCTCCAAAAAAAAATTAAATGAAAAAAAAAAAGATTTTATTTATTTATTTATTTATTTATTTATTTATTTGTTTATTTTAATTTGACCAGAGTGACCGGGGAAGGAGCCGTGCCCACGGTTCCTGGTGATAGACAGGAGCTGTAGGGTTGTGTTGGCACCATGCTTTGGGTAAGCCCCTTAGGCCTCTGCTTGCATCATGTGCATATATTTGCATATTAATCTGCCAGGAATTTTCTTTTTTAATATGAAAAGAAATTTCATTGTTATTTTATTACATAACCTATTAGTGAATGCATCATGTGGGATTTTCTTGAGTGACACATAAGGCACATTTCTGACTGTTCTGAGAACCTCCATATCATCTGTCTTCTGGGGGGTCCAGTTTCTTACCAAGTCTGTGATGCCGTCTGTGAGGAAGCTAGCGGTGCCTGGCAGTAGGGACATTTGGCTGTGTTGTCCCATTGTGGGTCCTTGCTCAGGTGTCCCTGCACTCGGTCGTGTGTTCAGGACACGGTCAAGAGTAGGTTCTGTGTGCTCGTCGGGATGTCCAGAGGGGTGGTTGTGCACTGCCGTCCAGCCGTCAGAGCCCGAGCGAGCTCCGCTCCACAGTCACAGCCATCTGGAAGCCAGAACGCGGAGATTTAGGGCAGACACAGTACAGAGCTCCATTTGGGATGGAAGGAAACACTTCAAGATGGTTGTCTTTGATAATGCACATCTGTTGCTGCCACTGGTGGTGAATCAAGAGGCTTCTTAGGTGGCATAAAAAAAGTTGTTCTGAAGAGAAATCGCTTTTAACATCTGCTTTTACAACTATTCAACCCTAGGCGATCTCACTGCAAGCCTGCCATCTCGTCTCTCACCAGGGATTTTCTTGTGCTGATTTTGTTTTTGTTTTTAGTTTTTTGCTATAGGAGATGGGTGCTCACCAGAGGGGGAGAGAGACGAGAAAGAGAAAGTGGGCAGTCGCCCTCCCCGCAGGGGGTCATGCACTGCAGTCTCTTCGCCATTCTCCTCTTGGGATCCTGGGTGTGCATGCAACATACATGTGCCTGGCATGAAGCCATGTGGGATCCGGTGCCTTAATGTCCATGCTACCTGCTGGCCATTGTTGAATTAAAAATTATTTTTAAAATCTTTTTAGGAGTGGTCTTAAAAATGTTCAAGAAAAATGAGTATTATAAAAAATATGATTGGGAACCAGCAGTTAGCGTAATGGCTATGTCGCTGGACTCTCACGTAGTCGACCGCGGTTCGTGTCCCGGACCCGGTGGCTTAAATCTCACGCCGGGCGCGAGTGCGTGCGTGCCCAAGATCCCGAGAGGAGAATGGAGGAGAAGGGATTGC
>NW_006160094.1:7044295-7049245 GCF_000334495.1 Tupaia belangeri chinensis | reverse complement strand
TATGTATATATATATGAGTGAGTTAAATTTTTTTTGCACCAAAATAAACTTGTACCTTAATTCCATTTTCCCTTGAACTTTTGAAGTTTATGCATATTCTGCTGGTACAGCTCCACTCACCAGCTGTGGTCTGGCCATCCATTTTCCTAAGATAGGCCACCTGGGACTTATTACTTCTAGAACTTTCTTTTCTGTTTTCTTTAACCTATAGGGTATGTGCGCCCCCCAAAGACAGACAGAGAGAGAACGAGAGCGGGAAAGTGAGAAATCCCCCTCCATTCTCCATTCTCTTTTAGGATTTCGGGCATGTACACACATGCATCTAGTGTGATTTTCAAGCCATTGGGCCTGGGACTTTTTTCGCTCAGCTGGCCATTGGGATCTAGTACCCTAACTACCTCCTGGCCTAGAGCTTTTTAGAGCTTTTATGGGCAGGAGTCTTCTCCAAAGTTACAGGCTATTACGGAGCACCTACTCTGGCGCAACAGGAGAGGAGGTGGAGAGGTCAGCACGGACTGGCCGGCCTGGGATTCCCAGGCCTCTGGGCAGGCGAGGCTG
This sequence comes from Tupaia belangeri chinensis, assembly GCF_000334495.1. Lineage (NCBI taxonomy): Eukaryota > Metazoa > Chordata > Mammalia > Scandentia > Tupaiidae > Tupaia > Tupaia belangeri. The sequence continues at coordinate 7,048,687 of NW_006160094.1, read as the reverse complement.
CATGCTGACGGCAGGGCCCAGCGCGCCTTGATCTGAAACGAGACTTTAGGATCTGAAAGAACTTCTGTTTATGTGAGCTATGTGTATCGATGTATCCTCTGTTAGATATTAGCACCGAGAAAGATAAGGTATAAACATTGCAAAGTATAAGACTTTAGTCAGAGTGATATCGCGTTTATCCAGCTTCGGGAAAATTCTGTACATTACTGACAGAATGAGAGTAAAACCTCTAAGTGACATCTTAAAATTATTCTGAAGTTTGGATTTTATAAACCCTCTGAAATGGCTAGGGGCCCCACAGGGCTCCTCAGGTCACACTTGGGAACCACCGAGCTATAATATACACGTAAGTTCTTTGGGTTCCAAGGATTTAGATTTGAACAGAATGCTTTTAAAAATCTTTAGTTATGTGGGGGGCCAGCAGGTGGCATGGTGGTTAAGGCACTGGGTTTCCACGTGACTAACTACAGTTCAAGTCCTGGACTGGTGGCTTGAAAATCACGCCGGCACATGTGCTGTGTGAGGAGAATGGAGAGGGGACTGTGGCGTGGCTACCCTCCCCTGGCCCGGGGGTGATTTCTCACTTGCTCTCTCTGGCGAGTGCATGCTACCTGTGGCAAATACCTAAATAACCCCCTCCCCAAAGACTTTAGTCATATAGGGGAGAAAAATAAAACTTTTCTTCTATTCTCTTAGACTAGGGTCTACGAATTAAATTGACAGGGACAGAGTAATAGAGGCAAAGGCATACAAATTTTATTTAATGTTAATATATTGATTTCTTTTTTTTTTCTTAAAGAGAGGTTTTTGCTATAGGGCATGTGCTCACCAGAAAGACAGAGAGACCGAGAGACAGAAAGTGAGAAATCACCCCCTAGTGGGGATGGCCATGCCACAATCCCTTCTCCCCTGTTCACCTTTTGGGATTTTGGGGCCACAGGCACATGTACATGGCCGGAGATTTTTTTTGGACAGGTTTTTGCTGTAGGGCACGTGCACTTGCCAGAAAGACAGAGAGACCGAGAGACAGAAAGTGAGAAATCACCCCCTAGTGGGGATGGCCATGCCACAATCCTTTCTCTTCTGTTCTCCTCTTGGGATCTCGGGCACACAGGCACACGCCCCTGATGTGAGTTTAAGCCACTGGGTCTGGGACTTGAACTGCGGTTGACTATATGGGAGTCCAATGACACAGCCATTATGTCAACTGCTGGTCCCACGGCCTGAGTTTTAAGTCACTGAGTCTGGGACTCAACTGCAGTAGACTTTGTGGGAGTCCAGTGAGTAACAATTATGCCATCTGCTGGTCCCAATATATTGATTTTTTTAAAGAATGTTTAATTTGTGACCAGCATGTAGGTGGTGTTTAGGGCGCTGGACACACCCACACAGCAACCACAGTTCAAGTCCAGGACCTAGTGCCTTGCATTCTTGCTTTCCCTCTCTCTCTCTGGTCAAATTAAAAAAAAATAAAATCGAATGAATAAATAAAATTAAATAAAATAATTCTTTTTTATTTTAATAATTATTTTTATTTAACTTTATTTACCTATTTATTTATTCACTTTTTAATTCAACCAGAAAGGAACAGAAAGAGGGAACGTGAGAAAGCAACCTGACACGTCCAGGAATTTTCAATTTAATTTTATGTATTGTTATTATTTTTTAAAATTTGACCAGAGAGAGACAGAGAGAGAGAGAGGGAGGGAGAGAAAGTGAGAAAGTAAGCCACCAGGTCCGGGACTCGAACCGTGGTCTGCATGTGGAAGCCCAGCTCCTTAGCCAGCACACAACCTATGGCCCCAATATATTAATTTTTAAAATCTTTTTTTCAAAGCTTTATTTATATTAGTTTATTAATTACTACTATAATTTTTAAGTTTGCTGTAGGGCATGTGTGCTCACCAGAGAGAGAGAGGGAAAGCGAGGAAATAAGCCACCAGATTTGGTCAGCCCTGTGGGAGTCCAGTGCCAGCCTCCAACATATTAATTTTTAAATGCACAGATGGAAGCTTTCATAGAAAGGGAGCGAAGGGGCCAGCATGTGGCATGGTGGTTAAGGTGCTGGACTCCCACATGGATGACCCTGGTTCGAGTCCCAGACCCTGTGGTTTGTGTGTGCAGAATCACCAGAAGAGAATGGTGGAGAAGTGATTACCGCATGGCATTCTCCCCTGGGGGTGATTTCTCACTTCCCCTCTCTCTGTGTCTCTCTGGTGAGCTCATGTACCCTGTTGTGGCAAACCCCCTTCTCCGAGGAAAGAAGAGAGGTCCCAGAGATGGTAGGGTGGGCGCCCTACACCGCTTTAACATAGGGTGATACATCGTGGAGAAGTCATGAGACTAAGGGATTGGGCCCGGCAGTGAACAGGCAAGGTAAATCCCTGGAGGCGCGGTGGGGGAGGGCTGCGCCACTCAGGCCTGTTTGCTCCTGGTCTCCGCGGCGACCGGCGACTTCCTGCCTGGCGATAAGGGCCCGGGCGCTCTGTAAGGGTCACCTTCACCAGGCGAGCGGAGCCAACGTCCGCTCCTGGGCAAAGGGCCACGGGCTGCTCTGTGGCTCTTACACTCAGTGCCTCCTGGTCTCTCTCAGCTCGCGGGAACCCGTATGCCCAGGCGACATATTTCGGGGTGGCATATTCTGATTCTCTTCGGTAAATGACAGTAACTGTGAAGGACCAGGCTAGATGCGGGTTCACAGTTCCCGGGCGCCCCCCTCTGGGCCGTCGCCCCAGCCACGTGGGGAGCGGGGACCCTCTCCAGAGAGTGGGGAGCCCAGCCCTGGCTGGGGTGGCGGCTGTGGGGGGCTGAGTAAGGCACCAGCAGAGGGAACAGGACGGCGAGGGCTGGTGGGCCGCGCTGCCTGTGCTCCCCACGCCCCCAGCCACGCGGAAGGGCAGGGCCCCAGAGGTCGGCGGGAGGACGGCTGCTCTGTAGAACCGGAGGCTGCCCAGGGCCAGGTGCTGTCGGTGCTGCAACCCGCAGGGAAGGGGAGACCCGGGCTGGGCTGGGGTAGCAGTGAGAGCGGCAAGGGCAGGCGCCCCGGAGCACAGGCTCCACGGGACTACAGGGACGCGACAGCCCACTCTAGGGGACAGGGGGGAGGGGCGTCTGCTGCTTTTTAGGTTTTTGCCATAGGGCGTGTGTGCTCGCCCAAGAGGAGACAGGGAGGGAGTGAGAAATCCCCCCATGCCACAGTCCCTTCTCCTCCAGCCTCCTCTAGAGACTAGGCGCACACGCACATGCACCCAACGTGATTTAAAAGCCACTGGGTCCAGGACTCGAATGGCCACGTGTAAATCCAGCCGCTTTAACCAGCATGCCACCTGCTGGTCTTGGACTTCTCCGGAAGGGCTCTCTGCTCACCCTGCCTCTCCCCGAGCACTGCTCCGCCTAGAACCACCCTTCCCGAGGCCAAGAGTAGCCGTCTTCTCTGCCCTGCTCTGTGAGCACGAGTGGCTTTGGGGCCAGCAGGTGGCACAGAGGTTAGCATGGCTGGATCCAAGGCCAACTCCATGGTGCAAGTCCTGGACCCACGGCCTGAAAATCACAGCAGGCACGTGTGCATGTGGTCCCCAACTCTCAAGAGGAGAATGGAGGAGAAGATTGTGGCGTGGCCCTCCCCCCAGGATGATTTCTCACTTTCTCTCTCTCTCTGTCTCTGTCTCTCTCTCTTTGTCTCTGATGAGTGCATGTGCACTATAGTACAAAAACAAAAATTTTAAAAACCAGTTACTTCCTTCTCTGGGAATCCAAGTGCTTTTTAAAATTTTAACTTTATTTATTTTATTTATTTTTATTCATTTATTTTAATTTGACCAGGAAGGGACAGAGTGAGAAAAAGAGAGAGAAAGTAAGCCGCCAGTCCGGGACTTGAACCGTGGTCAGCTATGTGGGAGTCCAGCACCTTAACCACTATCCCACCTGCCTGTCCCCCATGTGCTTTTAGCTAGCATTTATTCTTCCCGCTCTGTGTTACACAAGTGAATAGAATCTGTCTCTCTGACTGGTCGCAGCCTGCCGGAGGGCTGGCCGCTCTTTTTACGGGATTTGTACCCCTGCCAGTACCCCCCCAGCGTCTCACACACTACACGTGCCTGATTGGTGCCCACAGGGACACTGGACCCCGTGCTTCACCTGTGGTCCTGTCCTGACCTCACGGCCGGGAGGCGGGGTAGGGGGCGACTACTGGGACTACTGGCCAGTGCCCTGGCCGCACGATTCTTCCCCAGGAGACTACTGTCACTCATACCAACCCACTGTCACTCAGAACCCACCCGCTGTCACTCAGTACTGACTCTGCTGTCACTCAGTACCCACCTGCTGTCACTCAGTACCCACCTGCTGTCACTCAGTACCCACCCGCTGTCACTCAGCACCCACCCGCTGTCA
>NW_006160094.1:7033547-7033887 GCF_000334495.1 Tupaia belangeri chinensis | reverse complement strand
CCGCTGTCACTCAGTCCTGCCCCTGCTGTCACTCAGACTGACTCTGCTGTCACTCAGTACCCACCTGCTGTCACTCAGTACCCACCTGCTGTCACTCAGTACCCACCCGCTGTCACTCAGCACCCACCCGCTGTCACTCAGTACCCACCCGCTGTCACTCAGTACCCACCTGCTGTCACTCAGTACTCCACTGCTGTCACTCAGTACTGACTCTGCTGTCACTCAGTACCCACCTGCTGTCACTCAGTACCCACCTGCTGTCACTCAGTACCCACCTGCTGTCACTCAGTACCCACCTGCTGTCACTCAGTACCCACCCGCTGTCACTCAGTACACACCC
>NW_006160094.1:7026479-7033534 GCF_000334495.1 Tupaia belangeri chinensis | reverse complement strand
TCCTGCCACTCAGTCCCCCCCTGCTGTCCCTCAGTCCCCACCCGCTGTCACTCAGTACCGACCCACCGTCGTTCAGTACCCACCTGCTGTCACTCAGTACTGACCTCCTGTCACTCAGTGCTGACCTGCTGTCACTCATACCCACCTGCTGAGTGGGCACTTGCCAAGGGGCCTCCTCTCACGCCTTCCCCCCACACAGCCCCGTCCCCTCGCCCTACCTGCCATGCATCTGAGCTTGCCTTCCACCTGACCATGTCCCTCTGGATGTCCCTGGTGGCAGTGACTCGGCCCTCAGGTAGGGTGGTGGGGAGGCGAGGTGGGTCCCTGGCCGTGTATTAGTGCTTACACGAGTGTCGCCAAGCGCTGCCCTGAGCGGGCACTGCTGCAGGTGGTGCCCGCAGAGAAGAGGGGGTCACACCCCAGCCTCGGCTGGGCCGGGCCTCCCTCAGAGCAGTAGGGAGGGTGGAGCTGCGGGAGGGCTCTGAGGGCTCCGCTCAGCTGTGCTGTCTGCTGCTGCCCCAGGTGTACGAACTCAACGGGGACACCCACGACCGTCACTGGGCGGTGAGGACCTACAAGGAGGTGGCCTGGAGGTTTGCGCAGAGGCACCCTGACTTTATCGGAATCAAACTCATTTTTTCGGATCACAGGTGAGAGAGGGTACCATGGGAGCTGCGCGAGGAGGGCAGGGGTGCAGAGCTCCCAGGCTGTGAGGGAGAGGGACCTAGGGGACGGGAGGACACGAGGGGAGCCCCAGCCCTCGGTGACGGAGCTGGGGTCCGCCGTGTGTGTGTGCGCGAGTGTGCAAAAGCCGAGGTCTGCCCTGAGATCACCTTCAGGTCGGATCTTCACACCAAATGGGAAGGGAGGAGGGGACCATCTTTAGAGAGGTTACAGGCGTGGCCCCTTGTCAGCGGTGACTCAGCTGTGGGTCCCAGGTGTCTGCCTGGGGGTTCAGCTTTGCTCCGCTCACCTTTGGGACCCGCCGCTAGCTGTGCCTGCGAGGCCTGGACCACGGCAGGCTCTGAGGCCAAGATGGATGTGGCCGGCAGACACCCGGACCGCTCTCTCCCTGGGAGCACAGAGCTGTAGAGCTCGGGTTTCTTCCCGTCTTCCCCACGGTAGACTGTCCCATGCAGGAGAGCAGCAGCCCAAGGCCAAGACCCCCCAAGATGATACCAGAGCGGCCCAGTGGGGGCCTGCGGGTCAGGGTGCGGGGCCTGCGGTGGGGTGTTGGGGGTTCCCCATGCAGCTGGGCCCTGGAGAGCCTCTGACCTCCCCATGCAGGGCTGCGACCCAGGAAGGAGCTGCGGGAGGGACCTGCTGGGTCCACTCAGGACCCCTGAACTGCTGCCTCTGGGCCAGCGGCAGGGAGCAGGGCAGGCCGAGGGGTCAGCACTGTTCACCTGGGACCCTGCAGGCCTAGGCCAGGCTAATGCCTTTCCGTGCCCTGCCCTGCTGGTCCTGGGCGTGCCAGGAGAGGGTGCCAGGGTGCAGAGGGGGTGGCCTGCGGTGTGGCCGACTGCATCAGCAGGGACCATCTGGTTCCTGGGCCTGCTGACCTGGGGCCCTGGGATCCGTTGCATACTAGGAGGTCGGTGGGCGGAGCTGGCCCGGTGCACCCACCCTCACCTCAGGGGGACAGGAAGCCTGGGGCCAGGCCGCTTGGCCTCCTGCAAACACAGCCAGCAATACCTTCTGTGGCTGCTCACCCTGGGGAAGAGTCCATGCTTCCCAGGAGCCAGCAGGGTCCCTGACAGGAATGGCTCTGGGCTGCACATGCTCGGGGACCACAGGGCCAGCAGGCTGGGGTCAGGTGTGAGCAGGCCAGGCCTGGGGGACGGTGGCCAGTGACCTGGACCAGGCCAGCCTGGCACTGCCAAGTGACACCCAGTCACCTGTCTCCCGGCTCTTCTCCCTCAGAGCCAAGAACGTCTCTCTCATCACCGAGTCTGTCCGGGTGGCCATGAGTCTTCGAGCCAAGTTCCCTAGGACGGTGGCGGGGTTTGACCTGGTGAGCAGCTCTGTGAGCTGAAAGGCTGTCAGAGAAGGGGGTGCGCAGGGGGCGGGGGCCCTGAGGGCCAGATGGGCTGCTCTGTGTGAAGGTGGTTCTCACCACCGCTCTCCGGAGGGGCCCCGGCTGCTGCCCCGGCGGGGCTGCCAGAGGCCAGCGCTGACCCCTGTGGGGCTGCGGGCCAGGGCACTCTTGGGAGAAGCCAGCAGGGGCAGAGGGCTAGGACGGAGCTCGAGGGCCTTGCACAGTAATGGCCTGTCCTCTGAAAACCTCGCTGCCTAGGAGCAGAGGCCGACAGCACACAAGCCCCGGGCCGGAGGTCAAGGGTGTCAAGTTTGTCCCCTGCTCTTCTCCATCCGTTTGCTTTCCCACCTATATTTATTTATTTAATTTTTTTAAAAAGCATTTATTTTTTTAAATTTATTTAACTTTATTTATTATTATTTTCACATGAGTTTTGCCAGAGAAAGACAGAGAGAAAGAGAGAGAGAGAGAGAGAAGCCGCCAGGTCCGGGACTGGAACAGTGGTCGGCCATGTGGAAATTCTAGCACCTTAACCACCACACCACTTGCTGGCCCTATTTATTTAATTTTTGAAAATTAATTTTATCTATTATTATTTTAAAGTTTGTTACAGGGCACATGTGCTCACCAGAGAGAGACGGAGACAAGGAAAGTGAGAGAACAAACCATCAGGTCTGGGACTTGAACTGCAGTTGACCATGTGGGAGTCCAGCACCTTAACCACCATGCCACCTGCTGGACCCTCCCCGCCTACATCTAAAGCTAATTTATTAATTTTTTTTTCTATGAGAAAGAGAAAGAGATAAGATAGACAGGCATCCCCAGCAGAGTCTTCACACCGAGCTCCCCTCCAGCTTCTACCAGCCTGAATCTTTTTTTTTTAAGAGAGAGATCTTTGCTATAGCGTGTGTGTGCATGCCAGAGAGACACGGAGAGACTGAGAGACAGAAAGTGAGAAATCACTCCCTGGGGGGATGGCCACACCACAGTCCCTTCTCCTTCATTCTCCTCTCAGAGTCTTCGGCACACACACACGCACACATGCCTGTCATGAGTTTTAAGCTGCCGGGTCCCAGACTTGAACCATGACTGCATGGGAGTCCAGTGACATAACCATTACGCCACCTGCTGGTCCCCAGCCTGAATCTTGAGCACACATGTGCACCTAGCATGTACGAGAAGGCCTTGGAAGGGCAGCCCCCTGGCCTCGTGGTTAAGGGAGCTAGGTCCCACGTGGCCAACCGCACGGTTCGAATCCCAGCCTCAGTGGCTCGGGAGGCCCACTGGAAGCTGTGCACGCAGTGCTCAAAGTCCCGACAGAGTAAGAGTGGAGGGAAGGCGTTGCAGCAGACCACACCACACCGGGGAGGCACCTTCTCCTTCCCCTCACCTTGCTGTCTCTGTCTGGCGAGCGCACAGGCCCTCTGGCGAATTTAAGTAAAGAATAGGTTTTGGGGTGTAGACCTAGGACCTCCCCATGTGGGCCCCGCCTCCCAGAGTGCTACCCTGCACCATCTGCCCCACCAACTACTTAAAAAAATTTTTTTAAAGGTTTTTGCCATAGGGTGCATGTGTTCACCAGAGAGAGAGAGAGAGAGAGAGACAGAGACAGAGAGAGGGGAAGTGAGAGAGTAGAGGGGGTGATGGCTGCACCACAACCCTTTCTCCGGGCTCCTGCTGGGGTTTGGGCACGCACATGCCCTCGCTCCTGGAGAGAGTTTTAAGCTGCCAGGTTTGGGACTGGAACCGCAGTCGGCCGTGTGGGAGTCCAGAACCTTAACCACTATGCCACCTATTGGCTCCCTCACCACCTAACTACCACCTACTTTTTAAAAATTATTCATTGTCATTATTTTATTTGTTTTATTTATTTATTTTTTTAAGTTTGACCAGAGAGAGAGAGAAGGAAAGTGAGAAAGCAAGCTGTCAGGTCTGGGACTCGAACGAAGTCAGCCATGTGGAAGTCCAGCTGCCTTAACCACCACACCGTCCGCCGCCCCCTCCACCTACTTTTGAAGCTGCACATCCATGGTTGTTGTCAGCGCCTCCCTAAATGCCATGGAATCAGAGCCACTGCCGGGCCCTAACCGCCGGACTGCTGGGGTGCCTCTCATTAATCTCGAGAATCGAAACTGGCCTAGACTACTCGGCCGAAAGCCTCCCTGCTCCCTTTACATCTCTGCTCAGTTCACCTGAGACCCTGCTTCAGCTCTGGACTCCAAAGCACCCAGAGCCCAAAGGAGACATCGCAAGGGGTCACTTTGGTCCCAGAGTGCCCTCCTGGCATCCCTGGGCTTGCTTTGTGGAGCTTGCCTTTTCTTTTTTTTTCTTTTTTTCCCTTTAAGGTTTTTGCCGTAGGGTGTGTGCATTCGCTGGAAAGAGACAGAGAGAGAAGAAAGAGGGAAAGTGAGAAACCACCCCCCTCCCCCCCCTCACGGGGATGACCATGCCACAATATCCCTTCTCCCCCATTCTCCTCCTGGGATTTGGGGCACACGCGAAGACATATCCAGTGTGATTTTCAAGACACCAGGTCTGGGATTTGAACCACGACTGGTCATGTGGGAATCCAGTGCCCCAACCACAATGCCGCCTACTGGCCCCAAAGAGACTGATCTCTCAAGAAGAAGGCCAGGAGGGAACCAGCAGTTAGCGTAATGGCTATGTCGTTGGACTCCCACGTAGTCAACCGCCATTCGTGTCCCGGACCCGGTGGCTTAAAACTCACGCCGGGCGCATGTGCGTGTGTGCCCAAGATCCCAAGAGGAGAATGGAGGAGAAGGGATTGCGGCATGACCATCCCCTCTGGGGGATGATTTCTCGCTTTCTGTATCTATGTCTCTCTCTGTCTGTCTGGCGAGCGCACGCGCCCTACAGCAAAAACCTCTCCAAAAAAAAAAAAAAAAGAAGAAGAAGGCCTGAGGGCCTGCAGGTGGTGTGGAGGTTAAGGTGCTGGACTCCCACACAGCTGACTGTGGCTTGAATCCCAGACCTCTGTCTTGAAAAATCACACTGGGTGTGCCTGAGTGTGTGCCCAGAATCCCAAGAGGACAGTGGAAGAGAAGGGGCTGTTGTGTGGCCATCCCCCGGGGGGTGATTTCTCACCTTTCACTGTCTCTGTCTCTTTCAGATGAGTGCATACACCCTATGGCAAAGACAAAAACAAAAAACAAAAAACCCCCCAAAACAAAAAAAAAACAAACAACAACAACAAACAAAAAAGAAAAAAAAAAAGGGACTGCAGCAGTTTAAAAGCTACTTTTAAAAAAAAGTATTTACTTTTATTTATTAATCGTTATTATTATTTTCAATTCGACTAAAGAGAGACAGGGAGTGAGAGAGAGGGAAAATGAGAAAGCAAGCCACTAGGTCCAGGACTCAAACCATGATCAGCCATGTGGAAGTCCAGCACCTGAACCACCACACCACCTGCTGGCCCCAACAGGGAAGCTTCTAATACAGGGTTTCTTTCTTTCTTTCTTTTTAAAGCATATTTGATTTAACTTTATTATTATTATTTGACCAGGGAGAGACACAGAGAGAGAAGGAAAGTGAGAAAGCAAGTCGCCAGGTCTGAGACTCGAACTGTGGTTGGCCATGTGGGAGTCCAGCACCCTTAACTACCATGCCACCTGCTGGCCCCTAATTCAGGGTTCCTAAAGAGTCCTGGCCGTGCACCTGTGGGCAAGCCCTGTGGGAAGCTGGGATGGAGTGGGGGTGGCAGTCGTTCAGAGGGGTCCACGTGCACGCTGCAGTGTCTTTGAGTCACACGCCACTGAGTACTCTGGACACCCATATTTGCTTGACCATGAAAGTGTGTCTCCGACCCACACCCTCCTCCCCTCAGGAGTTAAAATCAGCATTCTGGGGGCTGGCTGGTGGCGTGGTGGTGAAGGCGCTGCACTCTCACACGGCTGACGCGGTTCAAGTCCCAGACCTGGTGGCTTGCTTTCTCACTTTCTCTCTCTGCCTGTGTCTCCAGCGAGCGCACATGCCCTATAGCAAACTAAGAACCATAATAGTAATAAAATAAAATAATAATAGAACAGTTAAATGGTGTGGTGGTTAAAGGTGCTGGCCTCCCACATGGCTGACGCGATTTAAATCCTGAATCTGGCGACTTGCTTTCTCACTTTCTCTCTGTTTGATCTAACTGGAAAATAATAACAACAATAAAGTTAAATAAAGTAATTCTTTAAAAAAATTATAAAAATGTTTTAAAAATTGGGCAGGCAGGTGGCGTGGTGGCTATAGGTTCTGGACTCCCAGATGACTGACTGCTGTTCAAGTCCTAGACCTGGAGGCTAGTTTTCTCACTTTCTCTCTCTCTCACTCTGTCCCTTGCTGATCAAATTTAAATAAATAAATGAAGTTAAATAAGGTAACTCTTTAAATAAATAAATAAATAAATAATATAAAATAAATAATTCTTTAAAAAAAAAATCACACATACACACAAAAAAGGGACCAGCAGTTAACGTAATGGCTATGTTGCTGGATTCCCATGTAGTTGATTGCAGTTCAAGTCCTGGACCCGGTGGCTTAAACTCATGCCGGGTGCGTGTGCGTGCGTGCCTAAGATCCCGAGGGGAGAATGGAGGGGAAGGGATTGCGGCGTGGCCATGCCTCCGGGGAGTGATTTCTCACTTTCTGTCTCTCTGTCTCTGTCTGGTGAGTGCACACGCCCTATAGCAAAAACCTCTCCAAAAAATATTGCACACCAGAGTTAGGGCTCTATTGTGGTTGGCCAAGTGGGACCTGACTCCCTGAACTGCTGAGCTGCAGGGCCAGCCCACTTCCGGTTATTGTTAAAGGGCCCTTAGGAACCAGCAGTTAGCATAATGGCTATGTCGCTGGACTCCCACGTAGTTGACCGCGGTTCACGTCCTGGACCCGGTGGCTTAAAACTCACGCCGGGTGCGTGTGCGTGCGTGCCCAGGATCCCGAGAGGAGAATGGAGGAGAAGGGATTGCGGCATGACCATCCCTTCTGGGGGGTGATTTCTCGCTTTCTGTCT
>NW_006160094.1:7008430-7025246 GCF_000334495.1 Tupaia belangeri chinensis | reverse complement strand
AAAAAAAAAAAAGGGCCCTGTGACAAAGGTCTTAAACAGCAGTGGCAGGGTACAAGGAAGGGCGTCACAGGCTGGGGGTGCACTGGCAACACTACAAGTCCCTGCGTCCTCTCTCTGTCCTGCAGGTGGGGCGAGAAGACTCCGGCCACTCCCTGTACCACCACAGGAAGGCCCTGATGCTGCCAGCCAAGCACGGCTTCCACCTGCCTTACTTCTTCCACGCTGGAGAGACCGGTGAGGCGCCATGGCTGGGTACCGTGGCTTGGGGTGGGGAGTGCCAGGCTCGCGTCACCGGCCGTCGGCCTTTCCTGGCCCTCTACTTCTGGAGCCCTGTCCTGCGCATCGCCTTATTTAATCCTGACAACAGCCTTGTGGGGACAGGTCCCGTGGTCACAGTGCCTGCCACCCACACGCGTGCTTGCCAGGGCCCACCCTGTCTGGCGAGGAGGTGTCTTCCTCTCCACATCGGAGCAGGGCGAGGTTGGGTCGCTGAGCCGTGGAGCCCCGATTTGACCCCGTTCTGCTGATCTCTTACAAGAGACTCCTCTGGAGCAGTGAGGTGGCCTGCCAAGGTCGCACGGTGGGAACCTGCCGGAAAGGGCTGGCGCCTGCCCCGCCACCTTGGGAGGCCACACTCCAGGGCCAGGGCCAGGGAGGAGCCCACTGCTGCCCGAGCAGCCCCGCTCTTCTCTGTGAGATTCCTCAGCCTGACCATACCTTGTCCCCGAGCCCCTCCCATGTCCTGGTCCTTGAAACAGGTCAGCCCTCGGCAGATCTGGCGGTCCTTCCCCGTGAAACGGAAAAGCTCGGGAACGGGGCCTGGCCCAGGAGGGCCGCTCTGCCAGATGCCTGCACCTGTCCCTCAGCAGCCAGCGGGGCAGAGTGGCCCCAGCAGGCTCCCGTCTCTGTCACGCCGTCTCTCAGAGCGAGGGTCCTCTTGCATTAACTCCTCCCCGCATTTCCAGTCAATTCCTATCCCATTTAGATCCGAGCCTGCTCTGGGAGCTGTGAAGAGTTGTCTGTGGGCGGTGGGGCGTGGGGTGATAACCTTGCAGAGCTGTGGCCTACTGGAAAAGATCACGCTTACCCGTGTGAGAGAATTCTAGCAGTAGGGGACAGTGTAACAAGGATCTGACCAAGTGCCAACATTTACGGCCCTTGGGGAAAAGTTTGCCCAACACTTGCGCATTTAATACCCAAAAGTAATGTCCTTATGTTTAAAATTTGCTAGAGGGTATGTATGCTCTCCAGAGAGAGACAGAGAAAGACAGAATGAGCACGCTCTCAGGGTGTGGCCATGCCTCCTGTCTGGAAAGGGCTGGGGCCTGCTCCGCCACCTTGGGAGGCCATACTCCAGGGCCAGGGCCAGAGAGGAGCCCGCTGCTGCCCGAGCAGCCCCGCTCTTCTCTGTGAGATACCTTAGCCCGTCCCCTATTCCTCCTTTCGGGATTCTGGGCATGCGTACCCACGGGCCCGGTGTGCTTTCCAAGCGGCTGGATCTGGGATGTGGACAGCACGTTGGTCATGTGGGGTCAAGCCTCCTTAGCCACGACGTCACTGGACGATCCAATGTCCTTATATTAAAATAAGAGGAAAAAATCTTTTTAAAAAAATGAATAAATGAATTTTATTTTTCAGAGATTTTTACCATAGAGTACATGTGCTTGCCAGAGAGGCAGAAAGCAAGAAGTCACCCCCCAGGGGGATGGCCACACCACAATCCCTTCTCCTCCATTCTCCTCTTGGGATTTTAGGCATGCACTCACATGCACCCGGCATGAGTTTCAAGCTGCTGGTTGGGACTCAAGTTATAGTCGGCTGTGTGGGAGTCCAGCTCCTTAACTTGGTGGTGTAGTGACACCACTGCTGGCCCTGAATGAATGAATTTAAATGCCAAAGCTTAAGTCACCAGAACGAGACACAGAGAGGGAGGAAACACCCCCCACATGGGGTGTGGCCATGCCGTGATTTCTATTATATTTTTTAAGAGTTTTTTTTTTTTTTTTGCCTTAGGGCGCGTTGCACTTGCCAGACAGACCAGAGAGACAGAAAGCGAGAAATCACCCCCTAGGGGGGGATGGCCACACTGCAATCCCTTCTCCTCCATTCTCCTCTTGGGATCTTGGGCATGCATGCACACGCACCCGGCGTGAGTTTTAAGCCACCGGGTCTGGGATGCGAACTGCGATCGACTACGTGGGAGTCCAGCGACATAGCCATTACGCTCACTGCTGGTCCCATGATTTACTTTTATCCATTTCTCCATCCTGTTGGAACTTGGGCGTGTACACATATGTACTGGTGTATTTTTAAAGCCATACAGGCCGGAATCTGAACCGAGTCGTCCATATGAAATCTGGCTCTCTTAACCACTATGCTATGGGGATGGCCTAGGAAAAGAAGACTTTTTTTTTTTTTTAAAGAATGCTTTATTTAATTTTATTTATTTTTATTATCATTTGTGTTTCTTTTTGGAGAGGTTGTTGCTATAGGGCACGTACGTTCACCAGGAAGACAGAGAGAGACAGAGAGACAGAAAGCGAGAAATCACCCCCCGGGGGGATGGCCACGCTGCAATCCTTTCTCCTCCATGTTTCTCTCAGGATCTTGGGCATGCATGCACACGCACCCAGCATGACTTTAAGCCACTGGATCCGGGACTCGATCTGCAGTTGACTACATGGGAGTCCAGCGACATAGCCATTATGCTAACAGCTGGTCCCAATTATTATTATCATTTTTTCCTTCTAAAATTCAACAGAGAGAGACAGAGAAAGAGATAGGAAGCGATAAGGCAAACCACCAGGTCTGGGACTTGAACTGTGGCCGGCCATGCAAGAATCCAGTGCCTTAACCACTGCAGCACCTGCTGGCCCAAGAAGAAATCTTTAAATAGTGATGAGTCATGTAAAATATATGCCTGAACCGGCAGTGGAAATTCTTCAGTTTTATTTCGAACAGAAAAGTAGACTCTTCCTAGTTTGTGTGCGGATCAGTTAGGGCGCTTTTGTCTGTGAGAGGAGCATAGTGGGTCCTCTGTACCTGCAGGCCCGCATTCACGGGCTCAATCAAAGGCACATTGAAAGTATTTAGGGGTCAGCAGTGGTATGGGGGGCTAAGGTGCTGGACTCCCACATGGCTGAGGTTCGAGTCCCAGACTGGGTGGCTTGCAAATCACACTGAGCACATGTGTGTGTGCCCATAATCTCAACAGAAAAACGGAGATGGGATTGCAGTGTGGCCATCCCCGCGGGGTGATTTTTCACTTTCTCTTTGTCTTTCTCCAGCGAGCACATGCTCCCTATGGCAAAAAAAAGAAAAAAAAAAAAAGGAAAAAATTAGTTGCATTGGTACTTAACATATATAGTTTTTCTTGTCTTCATTCCCTAAATATTACAGTATAACAGCTATTTACAGGGCCAGCAGATGGCCTGGCAGTTACATCACTGGACTCCCACATGGTCGACTGAGGTTCTAGTCTCAGACCCAGTGGCTTGAAAATCACACCAGGCACATGTGAGCACCCAAGATCCCTGGAGGAGAATGGAGGAGAAGGGATTGTGACAATTTCTTACTTTCCCCCTCACCGTCTCTGTATCCCTCTCTCGCCAGCTAGTACACTTGTCATAAGGAAAAAAGCTCTAAAAACAAACAAGAAACAAAACTGGGGCCAGCAGGTAGCGTCATGGTTACATTGCGGACTTCCACATGGCCGACCGCAGTTCTCATCCCAGACCCATGGGCTCAAAACTCAACGTCAGGCGCGTGTGTGTCCAAAGGCCAGAGGAGGATGGTGGCGTGGCCATCTTGCTTTCTGTCTCTCCGGCAAGCGCACGCCCATATAGCAAAAATATGTCTTAAAAAAAAAAAGCGAGAACCAGCAGTTAGCGTAATGGCCATGTCACTGGACTCCCACGTAGTCCACCGCGGTTCGCATCCCGGACCCGGTGGCTTAAAACTCATGCCGGGCGCGTATGCATGCGTGCCCAAGATCCCGAGAGGAGAATGGAGGAGAAGGGATTGCAGTGCGACCATCCCCCCTGGGGGGTGATTTCTCGCTTTCTGTCTCTATGTCTCTCTCTGTCTGGCGAGCGCATGCGCCCTATAGTGAAAAAAAACTCTCAAAAAAAAAAAAAAAAAGCTGCTGACCCAGCACTTCTGCTGTGCTGGGCAGGAGTAAGTGGAGATGGTTTCCGGGAGCCGGGAGGACGTGCACGGTTGCGTGTGCAGGTGCCGTGTCACCATACGTGATGACATGATAGCCACCAGCTGTGGGGCCAGGGTCCTGCATGGACCGGTCTCGTGTGGGTGCGGAAGGACACGCAGGGCTCGGGGAGGCTGGTCCTTATTTGTACGAGCAGTCCACTGTGCTCGCCGGCTCCGGGACTGGTCCCCCTCTGTCACTGGACAGTGTGTCACGTTCAGGTGTGACCGCGTCAGTGAGGCAGGAGACGCGACCTTTCCTTCAGTGCGTCTTTCTGTAAGGGAGGAACAGCACTGGGACGATCCTGGCAGGGACGCCCGGGGAAGCCGGGACCTGTCGTTTTACTCTCCAGAGAGGACCTTGCAGTGTGGTGGGGGCTGCGAGGGCGTTTGTGGCGTTATGGGGGATGGCCACTGTGCTGCCGTGGTTGGTAAGGCCTCCAGGGCTGTTCAACACAGAGCAACATACGTGCAGACAGCAGTGACGCCGACTTTATAAACAAGAGTCTGCACAGTGCTGAGAAGATCTTAGCCCTGACATTGCTAGAAATTAGCTCCAGAGGGGCCAGCAGGTGGCAGAGTGGTGAAGGCACTGGACTCTCACAGGGTTCACCATGGTTTGAGTCCCAGACCTGGCGGCTTGAAACACGCCAGGCGCACGTGTGTGCGTGCCCAAAATCCTGAGAGGAGAATGGAGGAGAGGGGATGGCGGCGTGGTCATCTCCCCCACCCCCCGGGGGGTGATTTCTTGCTTTATCTGTCTTTTTGTCTCTTGCGAATACATACACCCTATAGGGAAAACAAACAAACAAACAAACAAAAAACACTTAAAAAATGGAAAGAAATTAGTTCTAGAAACAAACCTGAAGGGGAAGAATAACGAGGAGTCAGACACACCAGGGCTGAAGCTCAGTTTGCTACTTATTTGCTGAGTGTCCTTGGTCAATTTATAAAACCTACGGTAGGTTTCAACTCCCTCATCTGATTAATTGATTACTTGATTAATTAAAGGCACACAGACCTTTCTTTAGAATTGTTAAAAGGCGCCCGCATGTGCGCGCGTGTGTGTTTGTGTGTGCGTGTGTGCGTGTGTGTGTGTGTGTGTGTGTGTGTGTATTTGTATCAATGTCAGTTTCTCTCTTCTTGCTTGGGGGCTCTGGAGCCTTTATCTCGGAGGTCCGAGGTCAGCCCGTCCATCCCCTATTGAAGACTCTCCGTTTGTTCCCAGACTGGCATGGCACATGGGTGGACAAGAACCTTCTGGACGCCCTCCCGCTGAACTCCACCAGAATCGGCCACGGGTTCACCATGAGCAGACACCCGGCGGTCCGGTCTGACTCCTGGTATAAGGACATCCCCATAGAAGTCTGCCCCATCTCCAACCAGGTGTGCCCCGGGGCTGGTCTCCAACGATGCCCGCCTCCCTCGGCCTCTGTTCCGGTCCCCCGACTTCCTTCTGGAGAATCCTCTCTTGAATCCACTCGCTTTTTGTGTCCCTCTACCCGCCCACGTCTGTCAGTAAAGTAAAGTGATTTAGCAGAGACCTTTTGCCCAAACCACTCAGAATACCCAGGCAGCAGTAAGGGTCCCCTGTGGGTAGCATTTTGCTCCAAACTGCAAAGTGAGTGTGACGCTGGGAAGGCTGGTGAGATGGGAAGGGGCTGTCAGCTGAGGCTTCCAGCGGCTTCTGGGGTGCCTGTGCCCCTTGCCTGCCTCGCCTGTTCAGGAGAGCTTCCCGGCACTGGACCGAGAGAGCTGGACCAAGCATCTGTTGTGCCGATGAAACTTGGAGAAAACTAAGACGGGCACCAGGAGGGGCCAGCAGGAGATGTGGGGGCTGAGCTGCTGGATCCCACAGGTCAACCCCGCGGTTTGAGTCCTGGGCCTGCTGGCCTGAAAGACATGCCGGGTGCATGGGTGTGTGCCCAACATCTCAGAGGAGAATGGAGGAGAAGGGGTTGCAGCGTGGCTATTCCCCGCCTGGGGGAGGTGGTTTCTCACTTTCTCTCTGGCGAGTGCACGCACCCTATGGCAAAAATCTCTCTCTCTCTCTTTTAAGAATTATTTATTTAAGACTAGCAGATGGCATAATGGTTACATTGTTGGACTCCCACATACTCAACTGCGGTTTGAGTCCCAGACCAGGTGGCTTAAACTCACGCTGGGCACGTACGTGTGTGCCCAAAATCCCAAGAGGAGAATGGAGGAGAAGGGATTGCAGAGTGGCCATCCCTGAGTGGTGATTTCTCGCTTTCTGTCTCTGTCTCTCTGGTGAGCACATGTGCCCTACAGCAAAAAAAATCTCTCTTAAAAAAAAAATAATAAGAGGAGGACTAGCACGTGGCATGGTGGTTAAGGTGCCAGACACTCCCACTCCTACATGCCTGACCATAGTTTCAGTCCTGAGTCTGGTAACTTGCTTTCTCCCCCACCCCACTCTCACTCTCTGTCTCTCTCTGGTCAAATTAAAATAAATGAATGAGGGAACCAGCAGTTAGCGTAATGGCTATGTCGCTGGACTCCCACGTAGTCAACCGCGGTTTGCGTCCCAGACCCGGTGGCTTAAAACCCACGCCGAGCTTGTGTGCATGCGTGCCCAAGATCCCGAGAGGAGAATGGAGGAGAAGGGATTACGGCGTGGCCATCTCCCCCTGGGGGGTTGATTTCTCGCTTTCTGTCTCTCTGTTTCTCTCTGTCTGGAGAGCGCACACGCCCTATAGTGAAAAACCTCTCACAAAAAAAAAAAAAAAAAAGAATAAAGAAAATGAAATCTTTAAAAAAAAGAATTATCTATATAATTTAATTTTATTTGTTCATTATCTTCTAATTTGCTACAGTGTATGCACACTCTGCAGAAAGAGAGAGAGAGAAAGAAAGGGAAAGTGAGAAAGTAAGCTGCCAGGTCTGGGACTTGAACCACTGTTGACCGTGTGGGAGTCCAGTACCTTAACCACCAGGGCCCAGCTCTGCTCCTGGGTCAAACTTGTCCCAGAGGTCCTCCTTGTCTCAATATTCATGGCGATAGGGATAAGCAGGGAGCTCAAGGTCTCACCTCCTTCCTGACACATGTTTTTATTTTAAGAGAGGTTTTTTACTATAGGGCGCATGCGCTCACCAGAAAGACAGAGAGAGAGAAAGAAAGTGAGGAATCACCCCCAGAGTGGATGGCCATGCCACAGTCCCTTCTCCTTCACTCTCCTCTTGGGATCTTGGGCACACATGTGCACGTGCCCGGTGTGAGTTCAAGCCACCGGGTCCAGGACTCGAACTGCGGTCAACTACATGAGAGTCCAGCAATGTAGCCATTACGCCACCTGCTGGTCCTGTGACAAATCTTTTTATGGCCCCCTGGCTTCCCCTGGGCAGGTTCTGAGACTGGTGTCTGACCTGAGAAACCACCCTGTGTCCTCCCTGATGGCCATCGGGCAGCCCATGGTGATCAGCTCGGACGACCCCGCCATCTTTGGTGCCAAGGGCTTGTCCTATGATTTCTACGAGGCCTTCATGGGCATTGGGGGCCAGGAGGCTGACCTGAGGACCCTCAAAAAGCTGATCATCAACTCTATCAAGTGAGTGCCCGTCCCTCCCAGGTCCCACCTGGTGTCTGCCTCTCCTAGAGGTTCCAGAGAGGCCTCTGGTCCCGGGGGTTTGGCGGGCGCATCATCACGGCCCACTCTTGCTCGGGGCTGGGGAAGACCTGAGGTGACCTGGAGGCCTTGCCCTGCTCCCTGGCCTCTCCTAGCGCTGACCTGGGCTGTCTGCTCCCTGCAGGTACAGCGCCCTGACGACGGCAGAGAAAAACGCCTTTTATAGCCGGTGGAAGGTGAGATGGGCCGAGTTCATCGCTAAGCTGGCGAAGAAGCCGGTGTGAGAAGACGGCTTCCCCTCTGCTCCCCACCAGCCATCTGCTCTCGGTCCCTGACCACTCATGGATCGTTCTCCCCCCTTCCCGAGTCCACTCCTGTATCTAGCCTGACCTTGTGAAGGTCATAGCCTCAGTGTTGATCGGACCTGTCAGACACGCCGATCAGCTGACCAGTCATGCTGAAACATCCCTGTCACCCTCGGCGACGCCAAGGGTCCTGGCTGCCCTCCCCGACCATGGCTTCAGCAGAGCCCCCCGCACCTGATCCCCGCTGGCTCCTCTGGGCTCAGTCCTGGGCTCCTCTCTTCCTGTCTCTGGAGTTCTCTGCTCTCCCCTCTCCTTTTCTCGCTCTGCACGTTTCTTAGCTGGTCTCACCCATCCCTTTGCTTTTAAATACCAGTGACTTGGGGCTGGCAGGTGCATGGTCGTTGGGGGTGCTGGATACCCACATAGCTGACCGTGGTTCAAATCCTGGACCTGGCAGCTGGCTTTTTCACTCCTCCCCCCACCCCCATCCCTCTCTGGTCAAATTAAAATAAATAAATACATACATAAATAAAGTTAAATAAAATAATTCTTTTAAAAGGTAAATAAGTAAACGCCAGTGACTTGGTGAGTCCTAACGCGTGGGCTCACTCTGCACTCGAGGGACCTCAGGGGTGACTAGGCGTGGCTCCCAGCTCTCCGCTTCTCCTGACCTTACCCATCTTGGTCAGTGACATCGCCACCCATTGACCCATTGCTGGAGGCGGAAACTCTGAGTGACATTCCTGACACCACCCTCTTCCCCGCTCTCCTTGCAAATGGGCCGAGCCCAGCTGGTCCGTGATTAGCTGAGCACCCTCTCAGCCCGCCCGAGTCAGCACAGACCGGTACCCTCTTCTCCTCTGCCCCCTCCACATTTGTTTGAACCCCGTGGTCAGGAGAATTGATGCAGCTCAACCCCAGGCAGTGGGGCCGGGTCCAGAGTTTCCTGATGGGGAGATCTGGGCCCAGTACTAGTTGTGAGGGAGTTGTCAGAAGCCACGCCCTGTCCTCAGTGAGGCACGCCAGGGGCACAGAACAGGCCAGCCCTTGAACTTCAGCCTGTTGTCAAGCGTAAGGGCTCTGTCGCTGGACTCCCGGGTAGCCGACCACAGTTCGAATCCTGGACCTGGTGGTTTAAACTCACGCCAGGTGCGTGTGCGTGTGTGCCCAAGATCCGGACAGAATGGAAGAGGAGGGATTGCGGTGTGGCCATCCCCCCTGGGGGTGATTTCTCGCTTTCTGTCTCTCTGTCTCTCTCTGTCTTTCTGGCAAGTACACACACCCTATAGCAAAAACCTCTCCAAAAAAATATTTTTTTTGCTGGGGCTTGGGGGCCAGCAGGTGGTGTGGTGGTTATGGGCATGGCACTCCCACATGGCGGACCACAGTTCGAGTCCTGGACCTGCTGGCTTGCTTTCCCGCTTTCCCTTTCTCTCTCTCTCTGTCCCTCTCTGGTCAAATTAAAATAAGCAAACAAATAAATAGAGTTAAATATTTCTTTAAAAATAATTTGCTGGTGGGAACCAGCAGTTAGCGTAATGGCTATGTCGCTGGACTCCCACGTAGTCGACCATGGTTCGTGTCCCGGACCTGGTGGCTTAAAACTCACGCCGGGCGCGTGTGCGTGCGTGCCCAAGATCCCGAGAGGAGAGTGGAGGAGAAGGGATTGCGGCGTGACCATCCCCCCTGGGGGGTGATTTCTCGCTTTCTGTCTCTATGTCTCTCTCTGTCTGGGGAGCGCACGTGCCCTATAGTAAAAAAAAAAAACCCTCTCAAAAAAAATAATAATAATTTGCTGGTGCTGGCAGGTGGCATGGTGGCTGAGGTACTGGACTCCCACATGGCTGACTGCAGTTTGAGGCCTGGGCCTAGTGGAGTGTTTATCACTTTCCTTCCTCTCTCTCTGTGTCTCTCTCTCTGATCAAATTAAAGTAATAATAATGGGGTCCAGCAGGTGGTGTAGTGGTTAAGGTGCTGGACACTCCCACGTGGCTGGCCACGGTTTGAGTCCTGGACCTGGTGGCTTGCTTTCTCACTTTCTCTCTCTCTGTGTGTGTGTCTCTCTGGTCAAAATAAAATAAGTAAGTGAATAAATAAAATTAGAAATAATTTAAATTAATTAATTAATTTAAAAATGGATAAAATTAAATAAATAATTTGCCATAGGGTGGAGGGGAGGAGAGAGAGAGAGAGAGAGGGTAAACTCAGTCCCCGGGGGGATGGCCACCCTGCAGTTCCTTCTCTCCGGAGTTTGGCCATAAACACACACACACACACACGTATCTGGTGTGTTTTTCAAGCCACCTGGTCCATGTAGTCGGCCATGTGGGATCCAGCTGTTCAATCACTAGGCCACTGGCTGGCCCTTTGTGGGAGTTTTTTTTTTCCTTCTTAAATAATTTATTTTATTTAACTTTATTTGTTTATTTGAATTTGACCAGAGGGACAGGGAGAGAGAGCGTGAGAGAAAGGGAAAATGAGAAAGCAAGCCACCAGGTCCGGGACTCAAACCATGGTCGGCCATGTGGGAGTCCCGCACGCCACCTGCCAGCCCCACCTTTGTGGGAGGTTTTACACCACAGACACCAGCACACGCCCCAGTGTCCCCACCACGTGTGGGATGTGGACCAGCAGGTGGCGCACTATGTCGGTCTGTCCTGTGCTCACTGACGCCAGCCAGGCGCTGCTGTGGCGTCCCCTGCCCCCGCCGTGGTCGCGAACGGTGCAGTGGGGAGGCGCTCTGAGTAAACATCTGGGGCAGGCCAGCCGCAGTGGCGCAGAGGGAGGCGAAGCACCGGCCAGGCCCTGGGTTCGAGTCCTGGGGCTTCCCTGTACCTGCAGGTGTGTGTTCAGGTGTGCCCAGGCCCTGGCTGGCTGAGGCCATGGCGGGCTGTGCAGTGAAGATCCTGTCAGGTGACTGTCTTGCGCTCGTGGAAGAAGTTAAATCTAACAAAAAAGAGAGAGAAAAATGTTTTCTCTCCTTATAAAGATCTTGGTGTCAGGGCCAGAAGATGGTGTAATGGCTACGTCACTGGACTCCCACTTGACCAACTGTGGTTCGAGTCCCGGACACAGGGTGCATGTGTGTGTGTGCCCAGAATCCCGAGAGGAGGATGGAAAGAAGGGATTGCAGCATTATCCCCCCAGGGGGGTGATTTCTTGCTTTCTGTCTCTCTGTCTCTCCAGCAAGCACACATGCCCCATAGCAAAAATCTCTCTCTAAAAAAAAAACAACCTTGGTGTGGGTGTTTAAGGCTTTGGTTAACTCCATGGTTTGAAGCTCAGACCCGGTGACTTGAAAAACATGCGTGTGTATGCCCAAAGGTCCAAGAGGAGAATGGAGAAGGGATTGCCACGTGGCCACCCCCCAGGGGTGATTCCTTACTTCTCCTTTCTTCCTCTCTGCCTCTCTCCAGCAAGCACATGTGCCTTATGACAAAAATCTTAAAAAAAAAAAAAAAGTATTATTCTGCATCGAAACTTTACCTATTAGTTTTGACATCTATAGCTTTTTGTCTGAATCTACTGTTATTATGACAGTTACTGTTCCAGTCTTTTTTTTTTTTTTTTTTTTTTGAGAGCTTTTTTTTTTTTTTGGAGACGTTTTTCACTATAGGGCACGTGCGCTCGCCAGACAGACAGAGAGAGACGGAGAGACAGAAAGCGAGAAATCACCCCCCAGGGGGGATGGCCATGCTGCAGTCCCTTCTCCTCCATTCTCCTCTCGGGATCTTGGGCAAGTACGCACACACGCCTGGCGTGAGTTTTAAGCCACCGGGTCCGGGACTCGAACCGTAGTCGACTACATGGGAGTCCAGTGACATAGCCATTACGCTAACTGCTGGTTCCCCCCCCCCTTTTTTTTAAGAAAGAGTTTTTGGGTGTGTGTGCTCTCCAGAGAGACAGAAAGTGAGTAGTCACCTCCCAGGGGGATAGCCACAATCCCTTCTCCATTCTCCTCTTGGGATTGGGCATGCACGCACACATGCCTGGCGTGAGTTTTAAGTCACCAAGTCCGGGATGCAAACTGCGGTCGACTATGTGGGAGCCCAATGCCGTAGCCATTGTGCCCTCTGCTGGCCCCACTGTTTCAGTCCTTTATTACCCTGTATCAAATTATGCAGAAACTCAGTGACCAAACAAACAGTAAAGTTGGTCATCTCTGGCTCGCCTGTGGCCAGATCCCCCCGACCATGGTTTGAATCCCGGCTGCAGTGGCTTGAGGAACATGGGTGTGAGTCTGCGCATGCCCCAGACCCCAACAGGCGGAGACCCTGGGGCTCCGGAAATGATCCCTGACACTCCGAAGGAAAGAAATCGCCTCAAAACCGAGGACTCCTGATCTCCCCTCGTCCCTCCCTGGCCCTGCATTTCTCTGGGAGCTTGGACAGGACCAGATGGGCTTTTCTCTGAAGCTCCCTTATCTGCAGGAGGGCCGGATCTGCAGGAGAACACAACCGCGTCCAGTCTGTTCGCGGCAGTTTCATTAACCACATCAAACTCATAACACAGAGGGGAGACCGAAAACCAAACATCTCCCTGCGAGCCTGGCTGGACTTTGCCCCAGGCCAGTGTGTGTCCCCAGGCCCATTCCTCTCTCCTAAAAATCATTTACTGTCCCCGTGCAAGTGCCCCCAGCCCCGCAGTTGTGAGGAGGCATCCCCTGTGGGGCACGCGAGTGACTCCCGGGCTCATGCATGTCACCAAATCCATGGTTTCTCCTATTAATCTCTTTTCTTTTGGAGAGGTTTTTGCTATAGGCCCTGTGTGCTCACCAGAGAGACAGAGAGAGACAGAGAGACAGAAAGCGAGAAATCGCCCCCTGGGGTATAGCCACGCCGCAATCCCTTCTCCTCCATTCTCCTCTCGGGATCTTGGGCACACACGCACACGCGCCTGGTGTGAGTTTAAGCCACCGGGTCCGGGACACAAACCACAGTCAACTACATTGGAGTCCAGCGACATAGCCATTATGCTAACTGCTGGTCCCTAGTCCATCTATTTTCTTTCCTTTTTTTAGTTTTGAGAGAGAGAGAGAGAGATCTCCCCCGGGGGGATGGCGATGGCTATGCAGCACTCCTTTCTCCATTCTCTTGGGATGTGGGGTGCACACGCACGTTCGAGTGTGGGTCCAGGACTTGAACTGCGAGTCGGCATCAGGGATCCAGCGCCTCAACCACGCATCATCTGGCCCAGTCAGTCTGTTTTCAGTTCAGCCGACTTGGACTCAGACTTCAGAGCAGGGGAAGAAAGTGTCTGGTCCCTACACTGTCTTGGCAGTGCGGTTGGCGGCCTGGAATCCATAATCCGTTTTCAGCTTCACACACATGAGTCCAGATCCGGCCACAGGAAGCCCTTGAGCCGTCTCCTGAAGTCCCCAGTTTTGAGCACTCCCTGACTTTGCCACACAGTACGATACTCTAGGTTCCGGCAACACGGTGTGCAGTGGTGACGCACTGCTGGGGCAGTACCGGATCTGCACGGGAGGTCGCGGGTTCAATTCCCTGGGCTGTCCGTGCCGGGCCGGTGCCGGAGCCTGGCTGGCGGGGCAGGCAGGGGAGGGGCGGTGCGGGACGGCTTCTGAGACTGTCGAGTGACTGTGTTGTTTGTCTTTCTCTCTTTCTCTCTGTCTCTCACTCTCATGAAAGAAAGAAGTAAGCGTAACAGACTGTTCTAGGTTCATTTAAAAAAAAATTGTGTTGCTGAAGGGCGTGTGCATTTGCCACGGAGACAGACACAGAGACAGAGAGGAGACGGACTCTCCTGGGGTGGTCACCGCAGCCCCGCTCCTCCACCCTCCTCTTGGTTTTGGGCACGTGCACCAGGTACATTTTTCAAGCCTCCGGTTTTGGTACTGGAACTGCACAGCGGCTGCGTGGGGTCGGGCCCCTTGCCCACCATACCACCAGCCGGCCCTGTGGGCGCCTCTGTAACTCCATGTCCCACCTGTGATGGCCTCCGGGAGCGCGGCCTCTCAGGGGAAGCCCCGATCTCGGCACCAGGCACGCCCGCTGCTTCTGCACACGGGTACACGCCCGACACAGTGCTGTGTGCTAGTGAGGGACGCACGGGCCTAAGGTGGCGTGGTGACGAAGGTGCTGGACTCCCATGTGGTCGACTGTGGCGGAGTCCCGGACCTGGCGGCTTGCTGTCTCACTTTATCTCTCTATCCCCGCTGAGTGCACGTGTCCTATGGCAAATAAATAAATACATACGTCTTTAAAGAAATACATGTAAATACACACACACGCATTTATATCTTCTTACGGATGTGTCTACCAACACCTGAAACCTGAGAGTTTGCACCCAGACCCCGCTGCGGTCCACACGGTCTGTGAGCTGGCTCCCACTGCCCTGGCTCCCACTGCCCGCTGCCTCCCTGTTTGCTGACTCTGCCTTCAGCCCTCACTGCTGCCCCTGGGCTCCAACCCCCCTCAGTGGGGCAAAGGGAGGGGGAGGGAAGGGAAGGGCAAAAGGTTCAGACAAAGAAGAGAAAACCACGGAGTTGTAGCACAGACCAGGCTGCAGGCTTACGGTTCATCCGCGGAAGCTTCCCACTCAGGGAGGGTGTGCGTTAGAGTCTCCATTCTTTTTTCAGAAGGCTCTTTTTGGAAAAAATTAAAAAAAAAAAAAAAATGTTTAAGAAGGCTCTCTATGGAAAAAATTAAAAAAAAAAAAAAAACTTACTGAACTTTATTTACTTTTTTTTGAGGTTTTTACTATAGGGCGCGTGCACTCGCCAGAAAAACAAAGACAAACAGACAGAAAGCGAGAAATCATCCCCCAGGGGGATGGTCACGCCGCAATCCCTTCTCCTCCATTCTCCTCTCGGGATCTTGGGCACGCACACACATGCACCTGGCATGAGTTTTAAGCCACCAGGTCCAGGACTCGAACCTCAGTTGACTACATGAGAGTCCAATGACATAGCCATGATGCCATTTGCTGTTCCCATTTATTTATTTTAATTTTACCAGAGATGGGGAGGGGAGAGAGAGAGAGAAAGAGAGAGAGAGAGAGAGAGAGAGAGAGAGAAAACAAACCACCAGGTCCAGGACTTGAACCACAGTCCACCATATGGGAGTCCACTGTCCTTAACCACCATGCCACCTGCTGACCCCAAGAAGGCTCTTTGAATATATATGTGTAAGCCTCAGGGCCTCACATCCGGTCTGCCCCTGTGGGTCAGCTATTCATGCAGAATGGGGACCAGGAAGGAGGTTGGGTTGAACAGACCTGCCCACAGGGTCAAGGTCACAGGCCCTCAGCTGGAGGGCATCCTGGAGGGCATCCTGGACGGAGGGATCCTGGAGGGCACCTCAGACAGCACCTCCCTCCTCCTGGAAGAGCTGCCCGAGACACCCTCAGAAAGCTGTCGCTACTTACTTCTCTTCTTTAAACGCCTGCATGCGCACGCGTGAGAGAGAGAACCCCAACGGGACCTGGTCACGTGTGATCTTCTTCCCTCCAGTTCCCCATCCCATCATCCTACACACGCGTGTCTGTGTGTGCCTGCGTGTGCCACTTGTGAAGCTGGGGGACGGGCTCCCATCCTGGTCACCCAGGGGGTCCTGGTTCCTCTGTGTAGCAACTAACTACTCTGCCCACAGTTTCTGCTGTAGGGCACTCACGCTCATCAGAGAGAGACAGAGACAGAGAGAGGGACCATGAGAAATCACCTGCTGTACCACAATCCCCTCTCCTCCATTCTCCCTTGAGATTTTGGGCATGCACACGTGCCTGGGTGATTTTCAAGCTGTCCAGTCTGGGACTGGAACCGTGGTGGGGCATGTGGGAGTCCAGGCTTAACCACTACACCACCTGCTGGTCCTGCCCCTATGTATATATATATTTTTTTTGAGAGAGAGATTTTTGGTGTAGGGCATGTGCATTCTCCAGAGAGACAAAGAAAGACGAAGTGAGAAATCACCCCTTGGGGGGATAGCCACACCACAACCCTTTCTCCTCCATCCTCCTCTTGCGGTTTTGGGCACACATGCGCACATGCCTGGTGTGAGTTTTAAACTGCCAAATCCGGGACTTGAACCACGATTGACTTAATGGGAGTCCCGGATGTAACAGTTGCGCCACCTGCTGGTCCCCCAGACCAGGATTTTGAATGACTGGTGTGATCCTCGGCAGAAGAATCCCTCTGAGAGCCGGCCAGGGAGGTGGTCCCTGAGCAGTCTGGGTCCAGGCTTGAGAAAAGCACCGGTCACGCGTGGGCCAAACGGAGAAGGGCAGGGACTGCAGAGGACCACCCCGTGGGGTTTCTGTCTGTCTCAGGGAGCATATGTACACAAAAGTCACCACTCATAAATTCGCTGTATTTACATAAAGGCAGACTGGGCTAGCCCCGTGGCCTAGTGGTTAAGGCAGCTGGATGCCAGAGGGCCGACCACGCAGTTCAAGTCCCAGACCCAGCAGCTTGAGAGCCACCGCAGGTACGTGCGCGGGTGACCCAAATCCTGAAAGGAGGGAGAGGGAGAGGGGACTGAGGCGACCACACCCCGTTGCCAGTGCTCTCTTCTCTGTCCCTCTCCGGAGAGACGCACCCTCTAACAAAGGAACAAACGAACAGATCAAAATGAACACGCTGGGGTAGGACGGATTTCACGCGGGTGCTCCTGCAGGTGGAGCCGCGGGGACTCCCTGGCCGCCCGTCCCGAGTAGGGACCCGCGGAGACCGGGCCATAGCGACCCGGCGGTGCTGCTTGCCCG
>NW_006160094.1:6996688-7007885 GCF_000334495.1 Tupaia belangeri chinensis | reverse complement strand
GCCGCCGGTCACTGCAGCGAGTAGCGCTAAAGGGTATCCCGGATCCCGACAAGTGCTGAGGCGGCTGCGCAGTGAAACTCCAAACGCTGTCCTGAGAGCCCACAGGTGCCCTGGCGGTTGAGGGCGCTGCACTCCCACGGGGTTGTCCACGGTCCGAGTACCGGACTTGGCGGCTTTCTCACGTTCGCACTCTTCAAGTTAAGAAAAATAAAGCTAAATTTTTCTTTAAAAAAAAAAAAAAAAAGGGAGGTAGGGGTTTCTCTTAATTCTCATGTTTTATTAGTATTGTACTATTTGAAATAAGTGAGTAGACAGTGTAATGGATGTATTAAAAATCTTGTTTTGGGGTGAATCAAGGAATCGTTTTGAATGAGGCAGACAGTAAAGAATTTCTTGAAGAATTTGTTGGGGTGGGTTAACAGAGAGAGTGTGATTATTTTTTTCTAGCATGAGCAAAGGCACAGAGTTATGACATTAAAAACATAGAAGGGCTAATCTTAAAATGTAGGCGACTATAGCAAGAATGCAAGAAATCACACCCCGGGGGGCCGAGCTACACTGCAGTCCCTCCTCCTTCATTCTCCTCTCGGGATTTTGGGCATGCACACACATGCGCCTGGCATGAGTTCAAGCCACCAGGTCCTGGACTCAAGTTGCAGGCAACTACGTGTAGCCATCACGCCATCTGCTGGCCCCTATTCAATCAAATTTTAAAAAACAGCGAATGGGGAACCAGCAGTTAGCGTAATGGCTATGTCGCTGGACTCCCACGTAGTCAACCGCGGTTCGTGTCCCGGACCCAGTGGCTTAAAACTCACGCCGGGCGCGTGTGCGTACGTGCCCAAGATCCCGAGAGGAGAATGGAGGAGAAGGGATTGTGGCGTGACCATCCCCCCTGGGGGGTGATTTCTCACTTTCTGTCTCTATGTCTCTCTCTGTCTGTCTGGCGAGCGCACGCGCCCTATAGCGAAAAAACCTCTCCAAAAAAAAAAAAAAAAAAAAACCAGCGAATGAAAACACACCAGAAAGCCTGTCCCACCCAGCCTGTCTCTCACCCCACCCATCTCCCCCCCCCTCAGAGTTTATTAGCTTCTCGTGTTTCCTGACGCAGGACAAACAAGTGCAAATGCGTGTTTTTCTTAGTCTGATATAAAGGCAGTGTATTACCCACACTGTTCTGAGCTCCATTCCGTTTCTTTAGTTTTCATTTTACTTTAAAAGTTTTTGTTGATTTTTTTGCTGTAGGGTGTATGTACTTGCCAGAGACAAAGAAACAGCGAGAAAGTGAGAGATGCCCAGGAGATTGGCTGCCGCAAGCCCTTCTGGTCCAGTGTCCTCCTGGGACTTTGGGAACACAAGCACACGTGCCTGGTGTGGTTTTCAAGCCACCAGGTCCAGGACTCGAACCGTGGTCAGCCACGTGGGTCCAACTGCTGCCTTAACCACGATGTCCCCTACTGAGCTCCCGTTTATTTAAAGCAAGAGAAAGAGACTGAGAGAGTGCAGAAAGGACAGGGTTTTGTTGTTGTTGAGGTTTTTGTCTTAGGGTGCCTGGGCTCGCTGGAGAGAGGAGAAGGAAAGTGAGAAATCACGTGTGTGGGGACGGATGGCCACACCATGGCCCCTTCTCTGGTTTCCTGCGGGATCTTGGGCAGTACAAGTGTGATTTTCAAGCCACCAGGTCCGGCGATGTAACCACTCCACCCCCTGCTGGCCCCAGGACGAGTGTCTCTGAGGGTCCTGCACATCTCCAGGCTTCCTGCCCTTGTCTCCAGGGAGCCGGGCCCTTCCTGTACCAGTGGGCCTGGCCTGCTCATTGTGGGGGACCTACGCAGGCTGGGCTAGGCCGCGGCTCTCCCAGTTTTGTACGTGTCTCCCCCCACCCCCAAAGGAAACTCCTATCTTTTTTTCTTTTTTTTTAAGAATTACTTTATTTGCTCTTTGCTGCACTACTGTGAGGATGAAGACCTTCTCAGCAACCAGATGGTCGACATTCCTGAGAATGACATCGCCCTGAAGGGACACACAGTTATTGTGAGAGGCCCCCCGAGGAACCATGCAGAGGGACTTCAATCACATCCATGTCCAGCTCAGGCTCCTTGGGAAGAGAAAGAGGCTGCGGGTTGACAAATGGTGGGGCGGCAGGAAGGAGCTGGCTATGCTGTCTGTAGTCACGTCCAGAACACGATCCGGGGAGGACACTGGGCTTCCGCTACAAGACGAGGCCTGTGAACACCATTTCCCCATCAACGCCATTATTCAGGATGGGTCTCCTGTTGGAACCGAAATTTCTTGGGTGAAAAATACATCCAGAGGAGGGGACTAGCAGTTACCGTAATGGCTATGTCGCTGGACTCCCACGTAGTCCACCGCAGTTCGCGTCCTGGACCCGGTAGCTTAAAACTCACGCTGGACGCGTGTGCATGCGTGCCCAAGATCCCGAGAGGAGAATGGAGGAGAAGGGATTGCGGCGTGGCCATTCCCCCTGGGGGGTGATTTCTCGCTTTCTGTCTCTCTGTCTCTCTCTGTCTGGCGAGCGCACGTGCCCCATAGCAAAAACCTCTCTCTCTCTCAAAAAAAAAAAAAAAAAAAAAAATCCAGAGGGCTCGAATGCTGCTTGTTCAGTATCTCAAGCCCAGTAAGAAGATCCTTGAAGGCAATGATTGAACCTGTTTCGGATTCAGCTGCTTTGACACAGCAAGC
Source organism: Tupaia belangeri chinensis (assembly GCF_000334495.1). NCBI lineage: Eukaryota > Metazoa > Chordata > Mammalia > Scandentia > Tupaiidae > Tupaia > Tupaia belangeri. The sequence goes on along the minus strand of NW_006160094.1, from coordinate 7,005,182 downwards.
CACAGCAGTTAGAATAAGGGTATAAGGAAATGCTTGGCTGGCATCCATGTCTCTGAGCAGGCTGATGAGTGAGACCTAAGAGTTCTCCAGCTCCAGGAACAAGCCGGATACTTTCTAAGGCCTTCATATGACATTTTAAAGATGATAATAAAAGACAACAATTGATTTGAAACTCTCTTAAACTGATTATCCTTTTCCAACTACTTGGCGCTTAAGCGATGGAAGAGTAAAGAATTACTCCCAGTAATAGGAGTATGCTAAGAACAATACGGAAGTCCTGATCGGGAATTCTTTTGTCTAGTTGTTCTCTTTGCAGGAACCAGTGGCTTAAATCTGGTGTTTGAAGGAATAGCAAGGATATTTCAGGCAAGAGAAATACAGTACCGGGATGTGGCCGTTCATGGATGTAGAGGTTGCGGGAGATCCTGAGGCCAGTTTTACCGTGGCATCAATGTTTATTTGGCACAGATGTGTCCTGGTCACTACGAAAGAGGCACCTGAGAAGCAGAACGGAGTGAAAGCCTTCCTGTGAGCCAGATGTACTCTGTGTCATGATGACGTAATTTTGCCCTCTGACGTCTCAGTAACCTGCCCTTCTTCAGCCGTGCACCCTAGACCTTGTGTATTTTTAAAAAATTGAATAATTCGGGAACCAGCAGTTAGCGTAATGGCTATGTTGCTGGACGTAGTCGACCGCGGTTCGCGTCCCGGACCCAGTGGCTTAAAACTCATGCTGGGCTCGTGTGCGAGCGTGCCCAAGATCCCGAGAGGAGAATGGAGGAGAAGGAATTGCGGCGTGACCATCCCCCCTGGGGGGTGATTTCTCGCTTTCTGCCTCTCTCTCTGTCTGGCAAGCACACGCGTCCTGCAGCGAAAACCTCTCCCCCCCAAAAATAAAAATTGAATAATTCTTCCATAATCTCTCTCTTTTCTTTTTTGGAGAAGTTTCTTTCTTTCTTTCTTTTTTTTTTTTTTTTTGCTATAGGGTGCATGCGCTCACCAGAAAGCCAGAGAGAGACAGAGAGACAGACAGAAAGTGAGAAATCACCCCCCAGGGGGATGGCCATGCTGCAATCCCTTCTCCTCCATTCTCCTCTCAGGATCTTGGGCACGCATGCACACGAGCCCGGCGTGAGTTTTAGCCACCGGGTCTGGGACTCGAACTGCAGCCGACTACGTGGGGGGCCAGCAATATAGCCATTACGCTAACTGCTGGTCCCCATAATCTCTTAATTCCTTATGTCACACTTAAAAGTGCAATGTGATTCTACCATGCTAGAACATAACGTAACATGGTTCTCACACACAAAATTTACTTTATTTATTTATTTTAATTTTACCAGACAGGGATAAAGAGCAAGTGAGAGAGAGGGAAAGTGAGAAAACAAACTACCAGGCCTGGGACTTGAACCTCAGTCTTTCATATGGGAGTCCAGAGCCCTTCACCACACCATCTGCCAGCCCCATGTATGTGTCCCTTTTCTAACTGCAGGATGTTTCACTATGGGGACACCAGGATACGTGGCCGAGGCATCTGGCACACCCTGTGGCTGCTAGTCGGTCAGAAGGTGTGGACCAGGAGGGCCCTGCAGCCTGCACACCTCCTGGGCACCTCGGCGGTGGCAGCTCTCTCTGCCATTCCTCGGGACACCAGCTGGGGAGGGTCCAGTGACAGGGCTGCACAGCCACCTGAGCATTGGCTGCTGGGGAAAGGGGTCCACTTTGTGGGTCAAAGGCCTGGTCTAGGTGAGTTAGGGGTGGAAATGGAAAAAAAGACAAATATGTGAATGTAATACGTGAATTTTTAAATTTTTTCGGAGAGGTTTTGCTATAGGGCGCATGCACTCGCCAGAAAAAGAGAGAAAGAGACGGAGAGTGAGAAATCACCCGCCACCTCAATCCTTTCTCCTCCATTCTCCTCTCAGGATCTTGGGCACACAGGCACATGCACCCTTGTGAGTTTAAGCCAACGGGTCCGGCACTCAAACCGTGGTCGACTACATGGGAGTTCAGCAACATAGCCATTACGCTAACTTCTGGTCCCCATGAATGTCATTTTCAAGGAAAATAAATCTGCTGCCCTCTGTAACAGCCTGACTTCCCCGAACAGGTAAGGGACAGCGACAGCAGCTGCTGGGGGGCTGGTGGCCGAGCACCGCTTCGGCCTTCAGTCCTCCCACTCCATGGCCTCCCTGGTGCCTGGAGCTGCATCTAGGGCCCCAGACCCTTCCAGAAAATCCCCGCCCTTCCTCACGGCCCCCAGGCCAAACCCGGAACGCGGGAGGAAGGCGGCTGTGCCTTGTGCCCTGCGCCCCTGGGATGGCACCAGGGCCCCGCGGGAGCCGACCGGGCGGTCCGTGGCAGAGCTGGCTGACCCGGGGTGGTGGGGCGTGGGCCCTTCCCCAGGCCTGCGCCCTCCCCAGGTGCTGGGGCCAGCCTCAGCCCTTGGCTCCTGCAGGCTGTTCACTCGCAGGAAGATGGAGATCCGTGGGGAGAAACCGTGGCTGGAGGAGGCCGCAGCCTCTGGGTGGGGACGAGGTGGCAGGCGTCCCCACCCCTACTCCTGCAGGGATGAGCAGAGGCTCCCTTTCCCCTGCTCCAGGAGTCACGTGGCCCACTGCTCTCTCCTACTATGTGATTGCCCTGTTTCCTTAGAAATGGAATCCTGAGGGCCAGCGGGTGGCATGGTGGTTGAGGTGCTGAACTCCCACTTGGCCAACTATGGTTCGAGTCCCGGACCTGGTGGCTTGAGGAGCATGCACGTATCTGCACGTCCACAATCCTGAGAGAATGGGGGAGGATTGTGGAGTAGCCATCCCTGTGTGTGTGTGTGTGTGTGTGTGTGTGTGTGTGATTTCTCACTTCCTCTCTCTTCTGCGACTATGGCAAAAACCTGAATGGAAAAATGGAACCCACGTGTCTCAGTGGGCACATGGCTGCCTGGAATGAAGACCCCACGTCCCAGCTCCCCTGCAGCTGCGTAGCCACATGGCAACTTGTGGCCAATGACATGGAGAAGTATGTGTAGCACTTTCGGGAAGAGTCCCTTTTAAAATTGGTAAGTTTTTGCTATAGGGCATGTGAGTTCACCAGAGAAAGACAGAGGGAAAGTGAGAAAGCAAGCCACCAGGTCCAGGACTCAAACCATGGTTGGCCATGTGGGAGTCTAGCGCCTTAACCACCATGCCACTGGCTGAACCTAGGAAGTGTCTTTGAAGGGATAGACCCTTTCCTGTATCTTTTGCCTTGTTAGCTCAAACATGGATGTGATGGTTGGAGCCTCGGTGGCCATTTTGGGCCATGAGGTAGGTGCCTGTTGAAGAAAACGTATGGAAAGAGCCTGATCCTGACACTGGGGATACCATGCCCCCCTCAGGCTTCGTTCACGTAAATGAAACTTTCACCTCATTGAAGTTATTACTTTTTAATTTGCCAGAGGGCACGTGTACTCACCTAAGACAGATGGAACGAGAGGGAGAAAACACCCCCAAGTGGGGTGAGGTCACACTGCAGTCCCTTCTCCATCTCTCCCTCCCTTTGAGATTTGGACATGCATGCGCACACGCCCTGTGCTTCCTCCATCTGTCGGTTACTGGACTTGAACCACATGATCCACCATGTGGAATTCAGCCACCCTAACCAGCACCCCACTGACCTGCCCCTTATCCTTACGTAGTTTGCTGTAGGGTGTGTGTGCTCACCAGGCAGGGGGCAGGAGATTGAGAAGGCACCCTTTGGGTGGGTAATTATGCCACAATCCTTCCTCCTCTTGAGCTTTCGAGCGTGCACACATGCGATTGGCGTGTTCCGCAAGCCTTTGGATGTATCGCTTGGCAGTCAGCCATGTGGGACCCAGCTCCTTAACCACCAGGTGGCTGGATGCCACACGGCTGACTGCGTGTTCCAGTCCAGGACCCGGTGGCTTTTTTTCTTAATTGCCTCTGGGTCCCGACTCGCAGGCCGGCTTTCGGGAGGGAATGAACAGCTCCCCCTCCGTGTGAGTGGGGCGGCAGCAAGCGCAATGGGACGTGACCATGAAGAGTGTGTGTGGCAGGCCGGGAGCCAGGAGGGCTGGGAGGGCTCAGCTTTGGCCACCAGGCCTCTGGGAGTGTGAAGCCCAAAACGCAGGAACTAGGAATTCTTTTCAAAAAAGGTCTGGTTCTTTATTCACGATAGTGTGACTCCTCTGTCTGGCAGTGACCTGAATGAAGCACAGGAAGCGCTGCTCAGCCCTTGGGGTCAGAGGGAGAGGGAGGCCCCAGGGTGCTCCTGCCCAGCTCGCCCCCACCTCCTATTCACTGGGCAAAGGGGAAGGAAAGTTCATTTTAGAGAGTTGTGTCTTGGAGGGTTAGGACGATAAGGCCATTCCTGGAGCAGGGTGGTGGCAGTAGATAAGGGGGTGTGTGGCTCGGGGACCCGAGGAGGACAGCATGCCCTGGAGCTGGAGGCACGTTCCTCAGCGCACACGCCCATGCCGTGGCCTCCCGTCATCCCGCAGGAGGGCAGTCGTTCATTCAGAGCTCATCAATCCACAGCCCTCCACTGCTCCCTGACGCTTCCCCTTCTGATTTGACGAAGCTGGAGAGTGGTCAGCAGAAAGAGCCTGGGGTGCGCCAGGGCGGGCTCGGGATCCCCAAGTCGTCCAGAGGCGGCTGGCTCGGAAAGCTAGGACTAAAACAGACACGTTTCCAGTGCCCGCATCGTGAAGGAGCACGTGAGGCAGGCAGAGGGGCTTAGCCATTTGAAACTGTCCCGAAGTGTCTGCAAGGTGGACGTTTGAGTCTCCTTTTGCGTATCATACTTTGGGTATGGAAATTTTTTTCTTTTTTTTGAGAGGTTTTTGCTATAGGGTGTGTGTGCTCACCAGACAGAGAGATACAGAGAGACAGAAAACGAGAAATCACCCCCCCAGGGGGGATGGCCATGCCACAATCCCTTCTCGGGATCTTGGGCACACACACACACGTGCCCGTTGTGAGCTTAAGCCACCGGGTCTGGGACTCAAACCATGGTCGCCTATGTGGGAGTCCAGCGACATAGCCATTACACTAACTGCTGGTCCGGGGCATGGAAGTTTTACAATATGAATTGATTCAGTAATATTAGGTAGCTCTGATCCAATAAGGAAAACAGGGATGAGAAGTAAAAACCAGGGGTGTGAAGGTGGTATAGTGGTTAAGGGCACTGGACTCCCACATGGCTGACTATGGTTCGAGTCCCTGACCTGGTGGCTGGCTTTCTCACTTTCACTCTCTCTCTCTCTCTCCCACTCTGGTCTAAATAAATAAATAAATAAAGTTAAATAAAATAATTCTAAAAAAAAAAGAGCAAACCATGGCAGAACCTCAAACATTATTAATAAAATCAATGGTCTGGAAGGAATGGTCGAGCTGATAATGCCCATGAGAGAGAGTGCCATGAAAACACGGCAAGGCCGTGCCCGAGTTGGGAACGGACAGGGCTGTTCTGAGTAGGGCCGATAATGTGTACGATGGGCCCAGAGAGTCCGTGTTCAGACCATGGAAGGGCCGTATTGGTGGGGCGCCCGAAGGGAAGTCTCTGTCCCCCAAGAATAAGGTTTCTATGAGGTCCCCATCAAGAAGAGTTCCCCATGGGGACCAGCAGGTGGCATGGTGGTAAAGGTGCTGGACACTCCCACATGGCTGACCACAGTTCAAGTCCTGGACCTGGTGGCTTGCTTTCTCACTTTCTCACTTTCTTTCTTTCTCTCTCTCTGTGTGTCTGTCCCTCTCTAGTCAAAATAAATGAATGAATAAATAAAATAAATCTTTTTTTTTAACAAAGAAGAGTTCCTCTGGTGAAAAGCGAAGCCTTCCCAGGTGCAGGGTTGCCATGCACACTTCCCTAGGGAGCCAGATCCCCCAGTCCAGGTCTGTCATGGGAGAGGAGGGTCAGCCCCCACCCCCCTGGAAAGGGAGGGCTAGTGGTGTGTGCCCCGTGCTGGGTGGGTGTTCAGGGGAAGACAGAGCAAGAGGGTTACCTTCTGACTATTTTGAGAAATCACGCTGAGGTAGGCGAGAAATCGATTTTCTGGGGTGATGGGCATGCCCACGTTTTGAAGAACGGCTTCCGCTTGTTGCTGTAGCTTTTTCAGCTGGCTCCAGGTGACTCCCGGGGCTTGCCGAGTGCTAGGCAGTGGTTTCTGTTTGTCCAGGCCGGTGTTCTGGGGTCCAGGCTGAAGTCTGGGGTCCATGATGAAGCTGGGTCCTTTCCAGTGATACCCACTGGCTTCCTGTAGGTGAAGACACATGCAGACCCTCTGGCCTGGGGCACGCAGGGGGCAGGGTCCTTCCCATTGTGAGTTTGGGTCCCAACCCCAGATATTGGCCTGTAATCGGGGAGCAGGTTGATATCAGGGTAATTGCCAATGTCTTTGATAGACTGTAGTATTTTGTTTATCAAGATTTAAAAAAAACAATAGTATATAAAGCTCTGGAGAGCCTTTCTCGAGGGAATTCCCCTGGGGTAGAGGGATGGCCCCGTCCCTTTCTTTGAGAGAGATTTTTGTTATAGGGTACGTGCACTTGCCAGGGAGAGAGAAAGAGAGACAAAGAGAGGGAGAGAGAGAGATAGAAAGTGAGAAATCACCCCCTGGGGGGATGGCCACACCACAATCCCTTCTCCTCCATTCTCCCCTCAGGATCTTGGGCACACACGCACACGCGCCTGGTGTTGAGTTTTAGGTCACTGGGTCTGGGACTCAAACTGCAGTGGACTACGTGGGAGTCCAGTGATGTAACCATTACACCATATGCTGGTCCCCACTTTTGTTTTTAAAAATAAGCCTTAAGAGTACAGTGTGGGGGCAGGCAGGTGGCGTGGTGGTTAAGGGCGCTGGACTCCCACATGGTCGACCACGGTTCAAGTTCCAGACCTGGTGGCTTAGTTTCTCTCTCTCTTTCTCTCTCTGTGTATGTTTGATTAAACTGAAAAATAATAATAAAGTTAAATACAATAATTCTTAGAGAAACAAACAAACAAACAAACAAACAAACAAAACCAGAGTAGGGTGTGCTTGTTCTATAAGAGACCGGCCAATAGGATTATGAGGAATTCCAGTAATAGTCGTATTTGGAAATCTTGGAAAATCCGAGTGAACCTGAGACTGGTAGAGTAGGGGCCATCGTCTGTTTTTAACTGTTTGGGACATCCCTCATGGTATCGCATTCAAGATGAGTCCGAGCACGAGCCGTTTTCTCCAGATGAAGGGGTGGCAGGGATACCTTTACAGGAAGTCTGTAGTTACACAAATACCTCTCAGCTGACCAAAGGAAGGCCCACGGGCAACACCGTCTGCCAGGTACGGTTACAGTGAGCGTGAAGCTCTCCGGGCCACCCCCTCCCACCCCCGAGGTGGGGCTGAAGTCAGCTGCCGGGAGGGACAGTTCGGGCTTGTCCAGCGACATGGAGAGTGACCAGCGCTGGAGCGTCCTGGTGGTGGAGACGTGGAGATCGCTGTGCCTGGTTAAGGGTAGGAGAGAGGGTGGCAGAGCTGGGGATGTGTGCGATCCTCTCAGAGGGGCTGTGAGTTCGAAACGGACGTCATAATCTTTATTGGCAGTACTTTTATGTGAGCCTGTCCACTATGAACCCTCTGAACAAGTAAATGGGAATCAGACACCACGTGAAGAGGCCGAGGAGGGAAGTGTAAGGCCGAGGCACGGCCCCTCTCTTGGCTTGCTGGGGCGCAGGAAACCGAGGGAGAACCACTCTGTGAGTTCTCCCTGAGCCCATGGCAAGGTGGCCAGTGTGGGGACGGTGCTCAGGGATCCCTGCAGGGCTGGGGGGCTAAGGGTTCAGAGGAAGGGCGAGGGCATAGACAGGGCTAATGAAATCTGCTGAACAGTAAATAGATGTAATAATTGATTGGTAGCTAGTCTCAAAACGGGATGAATCCAATTTATATTTCTAAGTAATTGTTGTAAGAGTTGAGGTTAAGTTTAATTGGAATATATAATGTTAATTTTTGAGGCCTAATAGTACATGTTTTAACTGTATACCCGAGGTATACTCAAGGACTTTTTTTTTTTAGTGAGAAATCACCCAGGGGTCATGGCCACATTGAATCCCTTCTCCTTCTGGGATGCATGTGCACAAGCCCCGTGTGATGTTCAAGCTACCAGGTCTGGTGTTTGAACCACAGTTGGCCATGTGGGAGTCTGGCACCTTAACCACCACGCCACCTGCTGGCCCCCACCAAGGACTTTTTAATTGGACTTTTTTAGGGGCCGACTTGTGACTAATGGCATTACATCATACAATTAGCTTTAGAATATTAATAAAAACCTTAATTTTATTACTCTTTTAACTTTTTCTTAGACTCTTTAAACACAACTCAAACCTTCAACAATATGCTTTGGATCTTTTAGTTTTTGTCCCTTCTTTTCTTCTATTCGGATATAATCTAGCCATTTTATCTGGTTTTTTTTTTTTTTTTAAAAATTTTTTTTTTGGGAAGCACCACTCTCGGGAA
>NW_006160094.1:6995791-6996412 GCF_000334495.1 Tupaia belangeri chinensis | reverse complement strand
TTTTTTTTTTTTTTTTATTTGACCAGGGAGGAACAAATTTGTGGGGGGGTAGAGAGAGAGAGAAAGCAAACTGCCAGGTCCAGGACTCAAACCATGTGGGAGTCCAGGGCCCTTAACCACCATGCCACCTGCCGGTCCCATTCTAGTCATTTTATCTTTTTTTTTTTTAAGCATTATTTTATTTGGCTTTATTTATTTATTTATTTAAATTTGACCAGAGAGGGACAGAGTGAGAGAGAGAGAAGGAGAGAAAGAAAGGGCAAGTGAGAAAGCAAACCACCAGGTCTGGGATTCAAACTGTGGTTGGCATATGGGGGTCCATTGCCCCTAATCGCCATGCCACCTGCTGGCCCCTAGCCATTTTACCTTAAAACAAAAACTTTACCATACACAGTTCGTTCGTTCTTTCTTTCTTTCTTTCTTTCTTTCTTTCTTTCTTTCTTTCTTTCTTTCTTTTTCTTTTCTTTTTTGAGAGAGATTTTTGCTATAGGGCACGTGCACTCACTGGAGAGACAGAGAGACAGAAAGTGAGAAATCACCTCCCGGGGGAGGATGTCCATGCTGCAATCCCTTCTCCTCCAGTCTTCTTTTGGGATTTTGGGCAGGCAGGGATGCACCTGT
>NW_006160094.1:6994896-6995681 GCF_000334495.1 Tupaia belangeri chinensis | reverse complement strand
CATGTGCCTGGCGTGAGTTTTTTAAGCTGCTAGGTCTGGGACTTGAACAGTGGTCAAGTATGTTGGAATTCAGTGACATAACCATTATGCCATATGCTGGTCCCATCATACAAAATTCTTTCTATATCAAAACCTTCCCTTTTGGGAACCAGCAGTTAGTGTAATGGCTATGTCGCTGGACTCCCACGTAGTCGACTGCGGTTCGCGTCCCCGACCTGGTGGCTTAAAACTCATGTCAGGCGCGTGTGCGTGCGTGCCCAAGATCCCGAGAGGAGAATGGAGGAGAAGGGATTGCGGCGTGGCCATCCCCCCGGGGGGTGATTTCTCGCTTTCTGTCTCTCTGTCTCTGTCTGGCAAGCGCACGCACCCAGAAAACCTCTCCAAAAAACAAAACAAAACAAAACAAAAAACCTTCCCTTTTAACCTTTTTTTTTTTTTTTACCAGAAATACATCTTTATAGCTATAACTTTCCATTAATTTTTAAAAATTATTTTCTTTGCTTTTCTCTCTCACTTTAAAAATTTTTTTTTAAGAGAGAGTTTTGCTATAGGGCACCTGAGTTCAGTGGCGAGACAGAAAGTGAGAAATCACCCCCCTGGGGTGGGGATGGCCAGGCCGCAGTCCCACTTCAGGGGAGTCCAGAGACTTAACGCCATCTGCTGGTCCCCTTTTCTTTTTTTATAAGTTTATTATTAGAAATTAACCTATGATCTAGATGAAAATTCGTATCTTAAAGGACATGTTTTTATTTGTCACTTTGAGGTTTACCTGAGGCTAGTCCACT
>NW_006160094.1:6988318-6994880 GCF_000334495.1 Tupaia belangeri chinensis | reverse complement strand
GGGAAGCCGCAGGGGTTTCGAGCCATTAACCATCAATCTCAGAGCCCGGCATGGATTTAGAATCCCGGGCTCCCTACGGGCCGCAGGGCATTTCTGTCTCTAGTGACAATGTGGCTTTGCCTCATTGGGGACAAGGCCCCAGGGAGCAGGAGTGGTCAGTTATGGGTGCTGGGCAGTGCCAGGCCCCCCAGGCTGGAGACATTCAGTCCCTTCCCAGGCAGAGGCTCTGATCTGGGCTTTCCCAGATCCTGCCCTCAGGAGGGAGCCAGCTTATTTGTCAAAGTTTTTAAGTCACGCAAACTTGAAAAGCATTTAAATTAATTTGAGTGTTCTTTATTTTTTTCTTTTTTAAAGAATTATTTATTTAATTTTATTTATTCATTTTATTTTAAAATTTGATTAGAAAGACAGAGAGAGAGAGAGTGAGAGAGGGAAGAAAGCAAGCTACCAGGTCCGAGACTTGAACTGTGGTTGGCCACATGGGAGTCCAGCACCCTTATCCACCATGCCACCTGCCGACCCCTTGAGTGTTCTTTTTAAAAATCGAATTGAGAGGGACCAGCAGTTAGTGTAATGGCTATGTTGCTGAACTCCCACGTAGACGACCGCGGTTTGAGTCCGGGACCTGGGGCTTAAACTCACACCGGGTATGTGTGTGTGCGTGCCCAAGATCCCGAGAGGAGAATGGAGGAGAAGGGATTGCGGTGTGGCCATCCCCCCTGGGGGGTGATTTCTCACTTTCTGTCTCTCTGTCTCTGTCTGTCTGGCGAGCGCAGTGCCCTATAGCAAAAACCTCTCCAAAAAAAAAAAAAAAATCAAATTGACTGGCCTTTCTTAAGGCCTTTTACCACATAGACACACAACATATAGCACATGATAACATGTATGCATACATACACACGGACACATGCGAACAAAAGAGCTCATGTTTTCTGAAAAGTTTTGTCTCCTTTTTAAAAATTGAGATGTTTAGATGTTAAGATCCTTAGGTGCTTATCTTCGAGGCTTTGCTAAAAGTGTGAATACTCTCAGCGATGTTTCTGTCAGCTCCTGCAGAGCTGAGGGTTTTCTAATTTAGCCCTAGGTTTCTCCAGCGAGTCAACCACGACCACAGATGTTTCTAATTAGCATAAAGGCTAGAAAGTTTAACAGGACAGATTATAATATAGTTAGAAAAACGGTTTGTCATGGTGTGCCCTAGAATTTTTAGAGTTTTATTTACTTGGTTATTTTTAGACCAGGCTCCCCTTACTTTCCATTTTTTATCAGGGCCAAGCCTATTGCAAAGGAAAATGAGCCTCCTCCTCTTTTAACAGTTCAAAGGCCAAACATTCCGGGTGAGAGAGGATGTGCCCCAGCGGGGAGGCTTGGAATTGAAAGATTTTCCCGTCTAGAAGGAGGGAAAGATAGATCTTTTTTGGGTTCAAATTTAATGGAAGTGGCCATATTATCCGATGGAGATTCCCGGGACAGGAGTCACGGGGTATGTGTTCTAACGAGGCTCCAGGACGAAAGGGCGGAGATGGGAATAGGCTCCCTGACCACAGCTTCCTTTTAGTGTCCGCCCTACTTGTTCCCAAACCTCGCGGTCTAACCTTCTCACTCAGGAGACCAGGGACGGTATGGCTGTCTGTTAGCAGTAGGAGACATAAAGCTTTAGGCTTTTTAAAAATTAATTTATTTAATTCCGTTTGTTATTATTATTTTTAATTTGATCAGAGAGAGGCAGAGAGAGAGAGAAACAGAAAGCGAGAAAGCAAGCTCCCAGGTTCAGGACTCAGACTGTGGTTGGCCATGTGGGAATCCAGCACCTCTAACCACCATGTGACCTGCTGGACCCAATAAAGCTTTAGTTTATTTTTTTCACTCCTCTTTTAAAAACTATTTATTTATTTAATTTATTCATTATTTTATTTTAATTTGACCAGAGAGTGACACACAGAGAGAGAAGGAAAGTGAGAAAGCAAGCCACCATGTCCAGGACTCAAACCGTGGTTAGCCATGTGGGAGTGTCTAGCGCCTTAACCACCACACTACCTGCTGGTTCCCAGCTTTAGTTTCTAAAGAGCATTGAGCAGTTTTAAGAAGCTGCTGTAAGGTTTTTAAAGAAAGCTTTTGGGGCCTACTTAGTTTTTGCCCCGTGTTAGAAACCCCTCTCTGAAGCTACGAATGCCGGTCCCTTCCTCAAAGACTGAGTAGGGACTGTCCCTTACCTGGTGTAGGTCCCCAAGCAGATGGGCCCACGATGCTCTCTGAGTGTTCAGATTCCGTGGCAGCACGTCAGGTCACCTCTTGTGACTCCTCTGTCTGGCAGTGACCTGAAATACAGGAAGCCCTGCTCAGCCCTGGGGTCAGAGGGAGAGGGAGGCCCCAGGGTGCTCCTGCCCAGCTCGCCCCCACCTCCTATTCACTGGGCAAAGGGGAAGGAAAGTTCATTTTAGAGAGTTGTGTCTTGGAGGGTTAGGACGATAAGGCCATTCCTGGAGCAGGGTGGTGGCAGTAGATAAGGGGGGTGTGGCTTGGGGATCCGAGGCGGACAATTCGCCCTGCAGCCTGGAGGCGCATTGTCAGCGCACACGCCCATGCCGTGGCCTCCCGTTGTTCCGTAGGAGGGCAGGAGGGCGCGCGTTCGCCGGTCCCGGCCGTCGTTCGTTCAGAGCTCGTAAACCCACGGCCCTCCGCTGCTCCTGGACAACAGAGCCCTCGCTCCACAGGGCGGCCAGGCCACGACCCCTCCCCCCGTCCACCGATCGATCCCGGGCTCTTCACGTGTCCCCGGCTTGCTTCAGGCTGACCGGGCAGGAACTCGAACCACGTCGGCCTGTGCACCCCGTTCTCGTGAGCAGCACAGCTCTGAGCTGGCCCCCAAACTGGGAATTCTTTGTTTTTTTTTTTTTTTTTTTTTGAGAGATTTTTTGTTATTGGGTGCCTGTTCTTTCCAGAGAGCCAGAGAGAGAGAAAGTGAGAAATTGCCCCCCAGGAGGGGACGACCATGCTGCAATCCCTTCTCCATTCTCCGCTTGGGATCTTGGGCACACAGGCTCACACGCCCAGTTTGAGTGTCAAGCTATTGGGCCAGGACTTGAACCCGGGTCAGCCATGTGCGAGTCCAGCACCTTAACCACTACGCCACCTGCTGGCCCCAACTAGAAATTCTTGAGGGAGCCCTTGTTTCTCTGTCTAACCCAGGAGGTTGGGGGAAGGTTCCAGATAGTGGCTCTCCAAGGGGGTGGTTTTGCCCTGCCCCACCCCCATGGCATGTCCGGAGACATCTCTGGCTGAGTCTGCAGTGTGCATGCGTGTGAGTGTTTACCAGAAATGCTGGCAAATCGCCTCCAATGCACAGAGTAGCTCCCCACCAGTAAGAATGACCCGCTTCAAATCCAACAGTGTGAACCCCCGCTCTCCTCCCCAGAGGGCCCCACCAGAGCAGCCATGGGGACCTGCCCCGGGGCCAGGAGGACCAGCCATGGTGTCCGCAGCCTAGCAGGGAGCTGCGAGGGCAGGCTGGCTTTGCTTGGAGGGCCCTGGCTGGCTGCCCCCAAGGCCTGTGGCAGGAGAGTGTCGGGCCAAGTTGAGGTGACCCTGTCCCTTGGGCTCTGGAGCAGAGGCCACCGGCAGGGCCCTGGTGGGATGTGGGGATCGGGCACTGCCCGGACTGGAAGAGCAGCCAGCCTAAGGCCGGCTGGGGAGTCTGTGCTGCCCAGGAGGGCAGGAACTGGCATCCAGGGATGGGGCTCGGGCAAGTATCTGGGCAGCCGAGAGCCCACTAGGGGTGCGTTGATATCACGTCCTTCCACAACACTTGTAGTTCTCGCTGTGGCTTCTTCTTCGCTCCGCTAGGTCTAAACATAATTGTTATTTAATTTAATTTAATTTATTATTATTGTTATGTTTTTAAAATTTGCAGGACCAGCAGATAGTGTCATGGTTTCATCACTGGACTCTGGGTCAAGTCCTGGACCTGGCAGCCTAAAACTCACACTGGGCGTGTGTACGCGCATGCCCAAAATCCTGAGAGGAGAAGAGGAGAAGGGCTGCAGGGTGGCCATCCCTCCCGGGAGGTGATTTCTCACTTTTCTGTCTCTCTCTCCCCAGTAAGTACATGCACCCTATAGCAAAAATCTCTCTATAAAAAAACTGAAAAGAAACTCCGTGTTTATTTTCCATCAGTTATTTCCAGTTGGCATGAGAGCAGGGACTGCAGCTGGCCAAGGTCCAGGGCTGCAGGGATCCCTGGGGCCCACACACGTGCCATCAGCTCAGCCTGCGGACCTCAGGCCGGCCAGGCAGCCGAGGAACTGGGAGTCCTTCACCCACCGGCTCCCAGGCACAGTCCCCCCCACCCCACCGCACAGCCTTCCTAATACCAGCGTGGCCACCTGCCTGTTGCCCAGGGTCTCCGGGAGCAGCCAGCTTGCAGACCGCCCGTCTCACTGCCAGGTCGCCATCGCCTCTCCCCGGCGTCCCCCACACCGCACCCAGGCGAGCTCCCCGTTGTTTCACGGGCGGCAGCCCATATACCAGAGTCTGCGTTGCACGGAGTGGTGGCAGACCTCTGTGAGAGGCTGTCGGTCGCCCTGGGGCCCGTGAGCACTGGCAAGGGCAGCTCCGGGGCCATGGGGACCTGCTGGGTGATGGTTGCAGGAGTGACCGGCAGCAGTAGGGCAGTGGACGTGGCCCTGCAGCGGGCAGGGCTGAGCAATCGGAGCCATGCCGAAGCCCCCTCAGGGCCTGTGTGCATTCATGGTGTCCTACTGTCCCACTGAGTCCCGGGTCAGGTGCCCCATCTCCTGCTGCAGGAACCCAACGTGCTCCTGCGCTTGCAGACCCCAGGGCTCGGACCCCACAGGCTTTCCCCTACATTCCCACGGGAGCCCTGAAAGCCTCTGAGCCTCCCTGCAGTGGACCCCCTTCCCGCTGGAGTCTGCCAGTGGGGACACGGGGTGGAGCTGCAGGCCTGGCAGGCAGGGAGGGCCAGCGGGCAGCAGCCCCTGTCACCTGGACTCAGGACCGCCACCCAGCAAGCCCTCCCAGGGCCAGCACTCTGTGGCCTGGAGAGCAGGAAGGGAGAGGGGACAGGAAGGGAATGGGGGACAATGTGGCTAAAGGGGAAAGGCCTGGCAGCTGCAGAGGCCGTGCTGAGCAGAGTGAGGCAGAGAGCCTCAGGGTGACCACATCCAGCACGATGGGGGGCTGTCAGCAGTCACCCTCCTCCCGCACCTCACTCCTGCAGTCAGGGGGCGTGGGGGGGGCAGGGGTTGTGTCTGTATGGGCAGGGGTGTGTGTGTGTGTGTCTGTGTGTGGGGAGGAGTGTGGGGGGCAGGAGCGGCAGCTCGGTATCTCTGAGAGTGGGTGGGCTTCAGCCTGGGTAGGTCTAATGTTTTCCATAAAGGTCACCTGGCTGAGTCAGGGAGGCACAGTCAGCCTAGGCGGGGACACCATCCCAGCTCACCTTCCGGAACCCCTAGCCCCAGCCCAACACCCAGGAAATCTGGCAGGCACTTAGAAGGGCCCTGTCACCTCCTTTTCCAGACCCCTGGGAGCAGCCATCCCAGAGATCCTGAGGCACTATAGGAATCAAAATCAAGCAACCAGTCTGCCCAGAATTCTCATGGCACATCCCTAGCCTGACGCTCTGAAAATACTTATTTAATTTATCATTATTATTTAAAAATTTGTTATAGCACATGTGTGCTCACCAGACAGAGAAAGAGAGAGAGAGAGAGAGAGCGAGCAAGCAAGCTGTCAGGTCCAGGATCAAAATGTAGTCAGCCACGTGGGAGTCCAGTGCCCTAACCACCACGTTACCTGTTGGCCCCTGACATTTTTTAAAAAGAATTATTTGTGGGGCTGGCAGGTGGCGTGGTGGTTAAAGGCACTGGACTCCTACATGGCTGACTGTGGTTTGAGTCCCAGACCTGGTGGCTTGCTCTGTCTTTCTCTCTGTCAAAATTCAAAAGTAATGATAATAAATAAATAATTTTTAGAAGAATTGTTTCACTTTATTATTATTATTATTTAATTTGACCAGAGAGAGACAAAGAGAGAAAGAGAGGGAAAGTGAGAAAGCAAGCTGCCAGGTTTGGGACTTGAACCACATGGAGTCCAACACTTCAACACCACACCACCTGCTGGCCTGACTTCTTTTTTTCTTATCTAAGCTTCTTTCTTTCATGAGCGAGAGAAACATAGACACACACACACACACACACACACACACATACACACACACACATATACACACACACATACACACATGGCCCCCGACAGGGTTCCTACACAGACATACACACACACACATACACACACACATACACACATGGTCCCTGATAGGGTTCCTACACAGACACACACACACACACACACATACACACATGGCCCCCGATAGGATTCCTACACAGACACACACACATACACACGGCCCCTGACAGGGTTCCTACACAGACACACACGGCCCCCGACAGGGTTCCTACACACACACACACACACACACACACACATACACACATGGCCCCCGATAGGGTTCCTCCACAGACACACACACATACACATCGACCCC
>NW_006160094.1:6986566-6988243 GCF_000334495.1 Tupaia belangeri chinensis | reverse complement strand
ACACCCACACACACACACACACACATACACACATGGCCCCCGATAGGGTTCCTACACACACACACACACACACACACGGCCCCCGACAGGGTTCCTACACGCCGTCTACCTCACCATCAGCTGGCCTGGATCCAGGGCACACATGTGCTGCTGTACTAAGGACAGACACACACCCAGAGCTTTCCCATGTGGGCCGGCCTTGAAGAAGACTGTTTCACTGCTGCCTCCCCCCTGCCTCGTGCCCACCCGCCAGGCCTGCCTTGCGCTCAGCAGGGAAGGCAGAGGGCCTGAGAGCACCAGGACCTGCCCTGGGAACCTGTGAGGTGCGTAGGCGGGTCACTGGCGCCCTCTGGCCCCTGTCATTTCATAGTGCCCCTTGCTTTCTCCCTCCTTCCCACCTGCAATGCGCTTTCTGCATGGCGTAGTGGTTACATTGCTGGGCTTCCACATGGCTGATTGTGGTTTGAGTCCTGGACCTGGTGGCTTGAAAATCATGCAAGGCGTGTGTGTGCGTGCATGCCCACACCCTGGGAGAAGAATGGAGAAGGGATTGTGGGGTGGTCATCCCACTCAGGGGTGATTTCTCATTTTTTCTCTCACTGTCTCTGTCTCTCTCAGGTGGGCGCATGCACCTTAAGGCATACAGCTCTAAAATACAAAGGAATTGTTCATTTATCCCATGGAGCAAGCTATTTCAGCTTTGGAGTTCCTGCTCTCTCCGTGTCTCTTTGCCTACAGGGCTCCGGCTGTCCCGGAGGAAAGTTTCCGGAGATGACGACAGAGGTGGCCTAGTATGGGACTTTAAGAACAGATCAGTAAATAGTGCCCCTCAGGACCAGCAGGTGGTGTGGTGGTCAGGGTGCCAGATCCCACTGCAGTCAAGTCCTGGCCCTGGCGACTTGAGTGACACTGGGTGTGTGTGCACGCACGCCCAGAATCCCGAGAGAAACATGGAGGAGAAGGGATTGCGGCGAGGCCATCCCCTTGGGTGAGTTCAAGCCCCCAACCCCCCACATGAGTGATGCTCTCTATGGCAAATAAATAAATAAAGCCCTTCACTTTCCTGCCTACATCTAAATCATTGAAAAGCAGACACAGGAAGACAGAGACGAACACGTTGGCTTTATTACCATGAAGTACGCGGAGAGCATGGCTTTTTTGGGAGACGGAAAGGGCTTGCGGACGCCCCAAGTGCTGCTCAGTGCCCAGGGGACTCCAGCACCGGCGTGGGCCTCCTCTCCGGCAGCGCACGCAGGGCGGGCAGGACACATGTCCCACTGAGGGCCGGCTCTGACGGCCCGGGCTGGGCAATGCGCTGCTCTCCCTGCTCTGCTCTCCCTGCGCTGCTCTCCCTGCCCAGCTCCTGCCCCAGGCCCCAGGGAGTCATCCCTCTTGCTCAGTGGGAGTGGGCCAGGAGTGCTGCAGACAGCTCCCTTTCCAAGGGACGGGATAGGAAGTGCATGCTCCTGAAGAGATCAGCCCCACCAGTGGGGTCTGGAGAAAGAGACGTGTGTGTGTGTGTGTGTGTGTGTGTGTGCGAGAGAGAGAGAGAGAGAGAGAGAGACTCCGAAAGTTCCTTCAGTTACCTCCAGCCAGGCCAGGCCCACCCACTCTCCTCCCTGTTGCCTATTACCCATTTTCCACACTCTCTGTTTTTTTTTTTTTTTTTTTTTTTTT
>NW_006160094.1:6985285-6986507 GCF_000334495.1 Tupaia belangeri chinensis | reverse complement strand
AATCACCCCCCCGGGGGGATGGTCACGCCGCAATCCCTTCTCCTCCATTCTCCTCTCGGGATCTTGGGCACGCACGCACATGTGCCCAGCATAAGTTTAAGGCACTGGGTCCAGGACTCGAACCGCGGTCGACTACATAGGAGTCCAGCGACATAGCCATTACGCCGACTGCTGGTCCCAATTTTATTTTATTTTAAATTTGCTACAAGGAGTGTGTGCCTGACAGAGAGACAAAGGGAAAGTGAGAAAGCACCCCCAGGGGAATGGCTGTGTTGAAATCCCTTCTCTATTCTCCCTTTGGGGTTTTGGGCACATGTGTACACGTGCCCAGTGTTTTTCAAGCCCCTTGGTACGGGATTTGAACTGCACAGTTGGCACATGGGTGTGGGAAACAGCACATCAGCGAGTCCGCTGAGGCCATTTTATGAGTCTTATACTATCACCATTTTAAGGAAACCTTTAGGTTTCGATTTCTTAGCGAGCAAACAATCATGTAATGCCAAAGGCCACAATTGGCTCCCCTTCAAAACCTCGCCTTCAAAACCATACTCTGATTGGCCACTACCCATGGTGCTCACCGATTGGTGAGTCTAGAATCCCTCAGATTTGCATATTCAGCACCTTATTATTGGTCAATCTACAATCCTTCATTAGCATATAGGACAACCAATCATGACCCACCAACCTATATAACCATGATCCCTGGGCCACAATAAACGGAGGAGGACGATTCTGAAGAGTTGTAACACTGTGTTGTCTCCGTGTTGTAACACTGCATCATCTCTGTGCTGCTCGTCCTGTCTCTCACTCCTTCCCTCAGGAAACCTGTTCGACTGTCCTGCGGGTCGGGACACATGGGATCCAGCTGCCTTAGTCAACATGCACTAGCTGGCCTGGGCCTTTCACTTTGATCTGCCTCCTGTAGGTATGAGTCAGGGAGTGCCAACTTCCTCCCGATGTCTTTCCTTTCTTTTCTTTTCCAGTGACAGAGAGAGGTAGTTTTTTCTTTTTTTTTAGTTTTTGCCATAGCATGTGTGCACTCACCATAGAGCAACAGAGAGAGGAAAAGTGAGAAATCACCCCTCAGGGGGTACTCCATTCTTTTCTTGGGATTTTGGGCATACACGCACGCAATGTGTCCGGCATGGTTTTTTTTTTTTTTTTCCCCCCGCTATAGGGTGCGGGCGCTCGCCAGACAGACAGAGAGAGAGAGAGAGACAGA
>NW_006160094.1:6981307-6985257 GCF_000334495.1 Tupaia belangeri chinensis | reverse complement strand
CAATCCCTTCTCCTTCATTCTCCTCTTGGGATCTTGGGCACGCATGCACATGCGCCCGGTGTGAGTTTTAAGCCACCAGGTCCGGGACTCGAACCACGGTTGACTATATGGGAGTCCAGAAATATAGCCATTACGCTAACTGCAGGTCCCATGCAATGTGTCCAGCATGGTTTTCAAGCCACCAGGTCCAGGACTTGAACCATCATCAGCCGTGTGAGAGACCAGTGCCTTAACCACCACCTGCTGGCCCTGAGGCAGGTATTTTTGACAGGGTCTTGCACATGGCAATCCCTCTGCCCTAGCCTTACCGTTAGCTAGGATCACAGGCAGTGTGCATGGTTGCTCTTTTTTTTTTTGGAGAGGTTTTTGCTATAGGGTGCGTGCGCTTGCCAGACAGACAGAGAGAGACAGAGAGACAGAAAGTGAGAAATCACCCCCCTAGGGGGGATGGCCACGCTGCAATCCCTTCTCCTCCATTCTCCTCTCGGGATGTTGGGCACGCACACACACGCCCGGTGTGAGTTTAAGCCACTGGGTTTGGGACCTGAACTGTGCTCGACTACATGGGAGTCCCGCAACATAGCCATTACTCTAATTGCTGGTCCCAGGAATGGCTGCTTTCTCGAGAGGACGGAAAACAACGTGGGTCCAGGAGAGAAATATGGACCACTCCAGATAATGGGGCCCACACTGCGGCCTCAGGACCCCCATAGAGCTGGCCATGCGGTTATGGCTGGGAGGCTGGGAGGGAAGAGCTGGGAGCATCCTGCTCCGGGACGGGTGGGATTGGGTGTCAGCACTGATGGCTCCAGAGTCTGCTCTGACCCCACGGTGGGCACCCCCAAGTACAAAAGTGGCCTCTGCAGGACCTGGGGCTGAGCACAACTGCACGCTGGAACCTGGGGTGGGCCCCTCCAGTCCTCCATTGTCTCCGACCTGTGCTGAGAGCCCCCACCTAGAGACCCTGCCCTCTGAACCAGACGGGAGGTAGGAGCCAGCGTGTAGGAAGCTGCAGGGATGAGTACAGCCTTGGAAAAATTTATTTTTAAAGATTTATTTATTTTTAAATTTTTATTTATTATCATTATTCTTCAATTTTTGATCAGAGAGAGACAGACAGACAGGGAGCGAGAGAAAGCAAGCCGTTAGGTTCGGGATTCGAACCACCGTTTGCCATGTGGGAGTCCAGTGCCTCAACCACCATGCCACCTGCCGGCCTCTGGAAAAAAATTTTTTTAAAAAAACATCAGCATGAACAAGCCCACAAGTATCATGTGATTGAAGACCTGCCAGCCCCTCCTAGTTGTCGGCACACACAGGCCTTTTTACAAGAACAGAGGGCACAGACAGCAGGACTGAACGCTGAGAGCTGCCGGAGTAACAGCTCTGTTCCCAAGGGAACAGAGCAAATTGCGTGAACCTGAGTATAAGAGTACATCTTTTTTTTTTTTTTTTTTTTAAGAGAGATTTTTGCTATGGGAGGCATGTGCTCACTAGAGAAACTGAAAGCGAGAAATCACCCCCCAAGGGGGATGACCACGCCGCAATCCCTTCTCCTCCATTCTCCTCTCAGGATCTTGGGCACGCATGCACACACGCCCTGTGTGAGTTTCAAGTCACCAAGTCTAGGACTTGAACCACAGTTGACGTAAGCCTTATGCCATCTGCTGGTTCCTGTAAAAGAACATCTTAACCCAAGAGTGCTCTCACGTGGCTGGCAGACATACTCCAGATGTGTGGCGACAGGGCAGGGTCTGTCTCTAACTTAGACCAGAGAGCCGGAACGTGTAGCGTTCATTCAGGACCAGCCCAGGAACAGCGTTTGTGGAGTCCGCGCTCAGGGCAGATGACAACGGAGAGGCCACACAAAGCAACGTGAGTGTCCACATTCCTGCAGGTTTCATTTCTTTTGTGAGAGTCTTTTGCTATAGGGTGCGTGTGTTTGCCTGAGAGACAGAGAGATAGGAAGTGAGAAATCGCCCCCGGGGGCATGACCACACCGCAATCCTGTCTTCTCTCAGGGTTTTGGGCACACTTGCACATGCGCCTGGCATGATTTTAAGCTGCTGGGTCTGGGACTTGAACCATGGATGACTACGTGGGAGTCCAGCAACACAACCATTATGCCATCTGCTGGCCCCAAGTTTAATTTCTTTAAATGAGAAGGACTGGGCTGGTCTGTGGCCTAGTAGTTAAGGGAGTTGGATCACAAATGACTGTGGTTAAGTCCTGGCCCTGATGGCTGAAAATCACAGCAAGGTGCCGGTAGGTGGCATGGTGGTTAAGGTGCTGGACTCCTAAATGGCCGATCATAGTTTGAGTCCCGGATCTGGCAGCTTGCTTTCTCACTTTCCCTCTCCTCCTCTCTCTCTCTGTGTCTCTCTGGAGAGCACGTGTGCTCTATAGCAAATTAAAAAATAATAATAAGATAAATCTTTAAAAATTATTTAATTTTTTGAGAGGTTTTCACTATAGGATGTGTGCGCTCGCCAGACAGACAGAGAGAGACAGAGAGACAGAAAGCGAGAAATCACCCCCCAGGGGGGATGGTCACACTGCAATCCCTCCTCCTCCATTCTCCTCTTGGGATCTTGGGCACGCACGCACACGCGCCTGGCATGAGTTTTAAGCCACGGGTCCAGGACTCAAACCGTGGTTGACTACGTGGGAGTCCAGCGACATAGCCATTACGCTAACTGCTGGTTCCCAATTATTTAATTTTTTATTTGTTATTATTTTATTTTATTTTATTTTAAAAAATTTGACTAGAGAAAGACAGAGAGAGAGAGAGAAAGGAAAGTGAGAAAGCAAGCTGCCAGGTCTGGGACTTGAACCAAAGTTGGCCACATGGTAATCCAATGCCTCAACCACCATACCATCTGCTGGCCCCAAATAAATAACCTTAAAAACAAGGAAAAGAAAGAAAAGAAAAGAGCAGCAGGTGCGTATACCTCAGAGGATGGCAGGATGGAGAAGCTGTGCCTCTCTAGTGAGCGCACGTGTCCTCGGGATTAAAGAAAGCGGACAGGACTAGCCATCAGATTTCTTCTCAGAGGACAGTCCTTACCCTTTCCTGGTTTAAGAACCCAAGAGGCCATGAAGACTCTCCAGTGCACCCGCACATACACACAGAGGACTTGATATGGCACTCAGGTTGGAACGTCCCGGCTGCACCTTTCGCTATCACCTCTCCTGAAAACCAGCCAGTCAACCAACAAGCAAAACGTCCAGCCATTTCTTCCTTTCTTTAGGTGTTTGCCATAGGGTATGTGTGCTCGCCAGAGAGAGACAGAGAGGGAAAGTGAGAAAGCACCCCCAGGGGGGATGGCCACACCACAATCTCTTCTCTTCCATTTTCCTTCTGTGATTTTGGGCACACACGCACGTGCCCCCTGGCTGATTTTCAAGCCTCCAGGTCTGGGACTCAAATCACAGTCAGCCAGTGCCTCAGCCAACACGCCACCTGCTGGCCCCCAGCCCATTTCTTATTCCTGCATAGATGGCTGCTGTTTCACAGTATTCAGTGCAAGGCAGACTCAGGTAGGACACACACCTGACCGAGGCTGCAAACCCTTGAAGATGGAACCGTACCAAGCACGATACAGTCCTGATTACCAAGTGTAGTAGTTATCTTTGCCATGTAACAAAGTACCCCCAAACTTAACAGCTTTTCTTAGATTTCATTATTAAAGAATTATTTAACATTATTTATTTGTTTTGACTGGAGAGGGACAGAGACAAAGAAAGTGAGAAAGCAAGCCACCAGGTCTGGGATTCGAACTGCAGTCAGCCACGTGGGAGTCCGGTGCCCTTAAACATCACACCACCTGTCAGTCCCAGAGTTTAACAGATTAAAACAGCAATTTCTCATTACCTCCCAGTTTCGGAGAGTTGGGAATTCAGGAGTAATTTAGCTGAGTAATCTGTCTCAGAGCATTCCTGAAGCTTCG
>NW_006160094.1:6979388-6981276 GCF_000334495.1 Tupaia belangeri chinensis | reverse complement strand
CGGTCAAGGTGTCTGCCGGAACTGGAAGTCTGTCTGAGATGGCTCTTCCCACTGGTGCAGAGCCTCAGACCCTCACCACCTGGGCTTTCTACAGGGTGCCTGAGTGTCCTCACAACATGACATTTGGCTTTCTTAGAAGGAGGAGTTCAAATGAGGGCAAGGTGGAAGGTATACTCTTTCATGAGCGAGCTTTGGAAGTCACATACTGTCACTCTGCCCCATTCCTTCTAATTATTAAAAGGGACTTAAGTTCAGCCCACAATGGAAGGGAAATTAGACTCCACCTTTTGGGGATAGGATTGTCAAAGAAATTGTGGATGTATTTTAAAACTACCACACCAAGAAACATTTGAATTATTATTATTTTAATTTGATTCATTAGTATAATTTTTCAATTTGATCAGAGAGACACAGAGAGAGAGAAAGAGAGAGGAGGGAAAGCCAGCCACTAGGTCCAGGACTCGAACCACAGTTGGTCACATAGGAGTTCAGCACCTCTATCACCACACTACCTGCCCATCCTGAAATATTTTAAGTCAGTTTCTAGGTAGTTGGATAACAGGAAAAGAGATTAAGAACATTCAGTTCTGGAAAGCTCTGTCCCTTGGCAGGGAATACGTACTGGGCTACTGTGAGTTTGGCTAATGTGGGTCAGTTCTCTAGGTCCCGATCAGCTGTGGTTCAAAGCTGAGGACTAAAGGCTAATGTCTGAGCTGTGACTCCCTGTGCGTCCCTGCCGCCTCACTTACTCCCTAATGGTAAATATAATAGGCTCGCCCATTCTTAGAGCAAGTCAGGAACGGGTGAGGGGGGCATCCTCCACATTTTAAATGGTGGGAAGTGAGACTTGCCACAGAATCCCGAATCCTGACCAGGGATCGCCAGATCAGACTGCTCAGAGCCTCCGAGGAAATACCGTCTTCTCAACTCTCTACCCAAACCCACTCCTTCCTACCCCGGTCTACCCCAGCACGCGCAGTGCAGAGCACGCGCAGTGCAGAGCACGCGCAGTGCAGAGCACGCGCAGTGCAGAGCACGCGCAGTGCAGAGCACGCTCACAGTCTCCACGGTGTTGGCGGAATTAGCTGTCTGGCTCCTTCTCCAGTTATTTTCTTTTTTGCTATAGAACATGTGCACTCCCAAAAGAGAGAAAGAGAAAGTCCTCCCACGGGGGATAGACATGCCACAATTCCCTCTTCTCTTCTCAGGATTCTGGGCACTTGGGGCCAGGTCTGCCCCTCAAGTCTCCAGGTGTGGATCTCGAACTGGGAGCCAGCTACCCTAACCACCACGCCACTGGGTGATGGTTTTTGTACCTTGTACTGTAGTCCTTAGACTAGATTCATGGCGAGGAGAAATACGACAGTATGTGACAGTATTTACACAGTGACTGGCCTACGGTTAAGTCCTCTCACCGTATAAGTTTGGGGGATTATTCTCGTATTCAGCCTCTCCTGGCTTAGCACAGCGAATACTTACTTAAAGGAGAAACCATTAATAACTGGCACCCAAAGGGAGGACTTGAACAGCAGGAGAAAGGCGTGCTTGGCAACTTCCCCTTGACATCAAGGTTAAGTTACTCCCTACTCCCTCGCCAGGTCGCCGAGGGCTGAGCGGGCAGGGACTTCGGCCTGCGGCTCACGGTTCGGGAAGTCGCAGGTACAGAGACAGCACAGGTGCCTGCCACCTGCGCACAGCGGCCTGCAGACCTTAAGTCTCGGCCTACCAAGAGGAGAGAGTCTGTACCTCTTCGCTGCAGCAAAACGTCCTGCGCCAGCCAGACAAGCGCCGCAGGAGCGCTCGGGGTTCCCGGCACTCTGAGCCCCGCCTGGACGCGGACACCAGACTACAACTCCCGAGCTGCCCCGCGCGCCGCCGGCCGCTGATT
>NW_006160094.1:6967033-6979279 GCF_000334495.1 Tupaia belangeri chinensis | reverse complement strand
AGAGGAGCTACGCCTCGGGCCCGGGGGAGGTGAGAACGCCGGGGCTCCGGCTGCGGCGTCCGGCCTCCCGGGAAGTGGCCGGGCGAGGCCGCTGACCGGCGAGCCGTGTCCCCGTTGCAGGCCCCAGGGCCCCCGACTGACCGCGGTTGCAGCGCCCTGGACCTGGGGAAAAGTTGCTCCAGCTCCAGGAGGACGAAACGAACCCCGAGCGTCCGTCAGGCCGGTCTCTTGGCCCCTCGCTGCACTCAGCCCCAAAGTTTCCCATTAGTTTGCGCCTTCCGACTTTCCCGGGCAGCGGGCATTCCCTGCTCCCCATTTCAGGTCTTCACGATGGGAACCTTTACGTTATGTTTCCAACTACTTTTGAAAGACTGGTGCTTGCGATGGACCCTTGCGGAGCCGCAGCTGCAGGTGCAGGTCCAACAGGGTGCGAGCCTGGGAGGGCCGGCACTTCGGGGCTAGGTCCCAGGGGCGCGAGGGCGGCGAGGCCCTACTTGGCCGGCTCTCTCCTGGTCCAAAGCTCCAGACCTTTAGAGGAAGGAATGGTTTGCGTGAGCCAGAAAGCCGAAGCTCGGGGTCAAGTGTTAAGTACTTTCTAAGGTCAAACAGCTGGCCTGAGCTCAGCCATTAGATCCCTAGCCTTCACTTTCCCGTGGGCCGTTTTGCCCTTTTCTTTCGTTTTCATTGTAATGCTAACTTGCATTTTGTAATGGTCAGATATTCCCAACCTTGAGAAGACGTACGAATTTTCAAAGTTTTAAAAAATTTTTTGCTTGCTCTGGGGGGCGGGGGAGGAGAAGTGAGAAAATCCTGGGGGTGGGAGTGACCAGCAGATGGCGGAATGGTTACATTGCTGGACTCCCACGTAGTCCGCGGTTGGAGTCCCGGACCTGGCGGCTTAAACTCACGCCCACACAAGGCCGGCTGGAGAGGAGAATGGAGAAGGGATTGCTGCCTGGCCATATCCCCTGGGGGGGTGGTTTCTCACCTTCTGTCTCTCTCTGCCTTTCCAGAGAGCGCACGCGCCCTATAACAAAAAGCAACAACCAAAAAGGTCTTGGAAGTGGGCTGGTGGTATGACCACTCTGCAATACCTTTGCCTTCATTATCCTACGGGATTTGGGGCACTCACTCCCCAACCTGGTGTTTTTCAAGCTGCAGGAGTTTGGGACTTGAACTGGGCAGTCACCACCTGGCTGGCCCTTTTTTTCTTTTTTAATTTGCTGAAGGGTGTGCCCTTTCCAGGGACAGAAACAGCTGTACTGATGGAAATGTGAAGTATTGCCGCCATCGAGAACTGCTGTCTCGACTCTCATCTTTGCAGGCCCCCCACTTCCCCCCTTCCCCCCCTTCCCCCCCCAGATAGCCCCAGGTGGCTTTTCTGACAGCGGGAACAGGGAAGAAGGGAGGCAGCATAGCGTGGGATTTAAGAACTGCCTTTAGAACTGAGTCCTTGGGGCCAGCAGGTGGCATAGTGGTTAAGGGCTGGACTCCCTCATACTGATCCCGGTTTGAGTCCGGGACCTGGCAGTTTGAAACTCATGTGCTTGTCCACACACTGACCTAAGGCAGATTACCTAGCGTCTCTGACCGTGCAGATTTCTGCAGGAATAAGCAAGCACACGTACGTGCTGGGACCCTGCGGTGACCCTATTGCCATTGAATCGTGCAGAGCCTATTGTAGGGGAGTAGCCAGACACGAAGGGATATCTCCGTGGTCCCTTCATTTCACTTTTTTTCCAGGAAATTGCCAGATGAAGTGAAGCATGCGGGATGTGCACACACTCACCAGAGAGATCAGAGGAGAAAGCGCCCTTCGGCAGGGCATGGGCATGCCGCGTCTTTTCTTTATTTCTTCGTTCTTTTGGAATTGGGGCATGCACGCACATGTGTTCAGAATTTTTTTTTTTTTTTTTTAAGATTTTTGCTATAGGATTTTGCTATAGGACACATGCACTCGCCAGAAAGATAGAGAGAGACAAAGAGACAGAAAACGAGAAATCAGCCCTCGGGGGGATGGTCATGCCACAATCCCCACTTCCATTCTCCTTTTTGGATTTTGGGCAGGCATGCATATGTGCCCAGTGTCTGTTTCAAGCCACTGGATCTTGAACTGTGGTTGGTCCATGTTGGAGTCCAGCAATGTAACCATTATGCCCGCTGATGGCCCCCAGAATGTTTCTCCAGGTGCCAGGGCTGAGATTTTAACCATGGTCGGCCATCTGGGATCCGACTCCCTTAACCAATAGTGTATGTGCTGCTCCATGGTCCCATCTGTAACGAATGTTTGAACCCCACAACTGTAGCACTGCCACAGCGGTGAACTTGATTAGGGCTGTGGCGTGATAACCAAGACTGGTTTTAAAATCAAGGACCCAGGAGAAAAATCAGAATACAGCCACGGAAGACAGTAACACTGAAAGAAGAGGTCTACTCCTTTTTTCTAGGCACTTTTGGTTTTTAAAAAAGTATATATTATATTATCATTCTTGTTATTATTTTTAAGTTTGCTATAGGGCACGTGCACTCACCAGAGAGCGACAGAAAGAAAGAGGGAAAGTGAGAAAGCAAGCCTCCAGGTCCGGAGCTCGAACTGCTGTTGGCCATGTGGGAATCCAGCACCTTAACCATCACACCACCTGCTAGGTACTCTCCAGACACTTAAAAAAAATGATTAATTTTTAGAGCAACTTTTTGAGAGAGAGGGAGAAAGAGAGAAAGTGAGAAATCACTCCCCGGAGGGATGGCCACACCGCGGTCCCTCTCCTCCATTCCCCTCGGGATCTTGGGCACACATGCACAGCTTCCTGGTATGCTTTTCAGGCTGCCAGGTCCAGGACTCGAACCACGCAGCCCAGCATGTGGGATCCGGCACCTTAACCACCATGCCACCCGGCTGGCCCATAGATATGACTTTCGTACGCGTTTTCCACTCCTACATCATGCTAGTACTTGAAATGTTTCAGATTTTGGAGCATTTCACGTTTCACCTTTCTGGGGTAGGGCTGCTCAGTCGGTACTGCGCATCTGTAGAAGGGTTCTGGAAAACCCAAGGGAGTAGGACGAGGGCAGGACTAGGTGGAAGAAGCAGGCAAGAAACTTTTGAACATTTGTATATCGATTGTGTCATTGAGTTTTTTTTTTTTTTTTTTAAGTTTTCTGTGGTTATAATTTTTTCTTTTTTACATTTGCTACAGGGAGCATGTGCTTGTGTGGGGGAGAGAGAGAGGAGAAAGAAAGTGAAAAGTGAAAAGTCACTCCCACAATTCTTTCTCCTCTGTTTTCCCCTTGGGGTTTTGGGCATGCATGCACATGTGTCCACGTGATTTTCAAGTTGCTGGGTCTGGGACTTGAACTGCACAGTCGACCATGTGAAATCTAGCCATGGTAACCTCCATGCCACCTGCTGACCCACTGTAATAAATACTTTTTTTTTTTTTTTAAAGATTTATTTATTATCTTAATTTTCAGTTTTGACCCAAGACAGACAGACAGAGAGAGAGAGAAAGCAAGCCACCAGGTCTGGGACTTGAACAGTGGTTGGCCATATGGGAGTCCATTGCCTTTCATCATCACGCTACCTGCTGGCCCCAAATACTTTTTTTTTAAAAAAAGAATTATATTAACTTTACTTATTATTATTATTTTCTAATTAGAAAAAGAGGGAAGTGAGAAAGGAAGCCACCAGGTCCAGGATTTGAACCACGGTTGGCCACGTGGGAGTCCAATGCCTTTAACCACCACGCTAGTAATAAAATCTTAATAGATGGGAGCCAGCAGGTGGCATGATGGTTAAAAGGTGCAGGACTCCCACGTGGCCGACCACAGATTGAGTCTCAGATCCAGCAGCTTGAAACTTGTGTTGGGTACATGCGTGTGCTTACCGAAAATCCTGAGAGGAAAATGGAGAAGGGATTATGGCATGGCCATCCCTCCTTGGGAGTGATTTCTCGCCTTTTCTGTCTCCGTCTCTGTCTCTGTGAGTACATGTACCCTATAGCAAAAATCTCTCTTAAAACAAACAAACAAACAAAAAAAACACAAACAACTTAGTAGGTGGTTATACAGTGGTAAGCCTGATGCTGCCAAGAGGCCGACCTGCTCGAGAAGGTTCCGGGTTGTGTCTGTGGAGCTCCCTCAGTAGGCTGGGCGTACATGTGCCCTTCATCTTGGGGCAGCTGAGGGTGGAATGCACTATTAGGATTGTGTTGGGATTTTGTCTCTCTGTCGCTCATTCATGGAGCAAATAAATACTCATTAAAAATACATTGGTTTTGACCAGCAGTTAGCGTAATGGCTGTGTCGCTGGACTCCCACGTAGTCGACTGCGGTTCGTGTCCCGGACCAGTGGCTTAAAACTCACGCCGGGTACGTGTGCGTGTGTGCCCAAGATCCCGAGAGAATGGAGGAGGAGGGATTGCGGCGTGGCCATTCCCCATGAAGGGTGATTTCTCGTTTTCTATCTCTCTGTCTCTCTCTGTCTGGCGAGCGCACGCGCCCTATAGCAAAAACCTCTCCAAAAAAAAAGAAAACAAAACAAAACATTGGTTATTGCAGTTGATTGCATAATGGTCACGTCCCTGGACTCCCACGTAGTCAACTGTGGTTCGAGTCTCAGACCCAGTGACTTAAAACTCAACCCAGGTGTGTGCACGTGCATACCCAAAATCCCAAGAGGAGAAGGGGTTGAGACATGGCCATCCCCCTGGGGATTGATTTCTTGCTTTCTGTCTCTGTCTCTCCAGCAAGCACAGGTGCCCCATAGCAAAAATATCTCTTAAATAAACAAACAAAAACACAACATTGGCTACTATAACCAGGAAAAATGTTTATTATACATTAGGGAAAAAGAATAAGAAGCAAAATTGTGTATATAAAGCGTAGCTATAGGACAAGTATAAGAATAGAAAAAAGTGGATAATACTAATTGGTTGTGTTAAAGTGCAGGGATTGTACTTTTATTTATTTATTTTTTTGGAGAGGTTCTTTTGCTATAGGGCGCGTGCACTTGCCAGACAGAGAGAGACATAGAGACAGAAAGTGAGAAATCACCCCCCAGGGGGGATGGTCACGCCGCAATCCCTTCTCCATTCTCTTCTTGGGATCTTGGGCACGCACGCATGCGTACCCCGCGTGAGTTTTAAGCCACCGGGTCCAGGATGCGTACCGCGGTTGACTACGTGGGAGTCCAGCGACATAGCCATTACACTAACTGCTGGTTCCCGGGATTGTACTTTCTTTGAATTTTTCTATTTTTTCCAGCTTAAAAATTGCTTTATATAAATTATGCAAAAAAAAAAATTATCTTATTGGTCCCCTAGTTGCAGCCCTTAGCTGTGCAGAGAGAGTTGGGTCCCACATGGCGGTTCAAATCCTGGTCCTGGCAGGAAGGTGGCAGGCATGCAAGCGCACCTGCTCAGCGTCCTAATGGGAAGCAGGAACGGAGGAAGAGTGCTTGCAGCGTGACCAGGTTCTGCTCTCGCACGCTCGCTTTTTTCTTCTCTGTGGGCATTAAAAAAAAGTAATGGGGCCAGCAGGTGGCATGATGGTTAAGGTGCTGCACTCCCACATGACTGATTGTAGTTTGAGTCCCGGACTCGGCAGCTTGAAAACCATACCAGGCACTTGTATGTGGTTGCCCCAAATCCCAGGAGAATGGAGGAGGAGGGATTGTGGAGTGGCTTTTCCTCTGGGGGATGATTTCCCACCATTTCTTTCTGTGTCTCTCTGAAGAGTGCATGTACCCTATGAAAAAAAAAATAAAAAAAAACTGGGGTCAGCAGGTGGCATGGTGGTTAGGGGTATGCTGGATTTCCACAGGGCCAACCACAGTTTGAGTCCTGGACCTGGCAGTTTGCTTTCTCACTTCCCCTTTCTATCTCTGGTCAAATTAAATCGTAATAATAAAAAATGGAATTAAATAATTACTTTAAAATATTTAACAAAGTAGCTATATGCTTAGGAAATATGAAAAGCTAGTAGTTCTTTGTTACAGATTGTTTTCCCTATCAGAAATTGCCTGCCCTTGTTGTTCTTTTCTTTCTTTTTTTTTTTTAGAGAGATTTTTGCTGTACGGTGTGTGCGCTCGCTGTAGAGACAGAGAGAGAGTGACAGAAAGCGAGAAATCACCCCTTGGGGGATGACCACACCGCAGTCCCTTCTCCTCCATTCTCCTCTTGGGATCTTGTTCACACGCGCACACCTGCCCAGTGTGCTTTTTAAGCTGCTGGGTCCAGGACTCGAACCATGGTCTACTACATGTGATGTAACCATTCTGCCATCAGCTGGTCCCGCATTTTTTTTTTTCTACCGTAACTTTTCCAGGGCTCCAGGTAGTCTGGGGTCGATGGTGAGCTCTCCAAGGGTTACTTCTCTCCCTCCACAGGGCCCGCCCACCTTTGGATTCCTGTTGGACATCGATGGCGTGCTGGTGCGGGGCCACCGAGTGATCCCAGCTGCTCTGGAAGCGTTCCGCAGGCTGGCCAACTCCCAGGGGCAGCTGCGGGTGCCTGTGGTGTTTGTCACCAATGCAGGGAAC
Source organism: Tupaia belangeri chinensis (assembly GCF_000334495.1). Taxonomy (NCBI): domain Eukaryota; kingdom Metazoa; phylum Chordata; class Mammalia; order Scandentia; family Tupaiidae; genus Tupaia; species Tupaia belangeri. The sequence goes on along the minus strand of NW_006160094.1, from coordinate 6,972,741 downwards.
ATCTTACAGCACAGCAAAGCCCAGGAGCTGTCAGCCCAGCTGGGGTGCAAGGTGAGGAGACGGTAGTGCACCAAGCCTGGGGCCCTGGCTCCCGGTGGTATCGGGCTCTAGTTCTGGCCCTTTCTCTGGGCTGGAGTGTAGCGTCTGCACACCCAAGGTCGTGAATTCTTTTTGTCCTGTGGGGAAATGACTTGAAGTTCAAGCCTGGCATCATGAGTAGAGCCTGACAGTAGGATGTTTTTTGATTTTGATTGTTTTATTATTTTTTGTTTTTGCTGTAGAATGTGTGCAGAGAGAGACAGAGAGAGAGGAAATGGGAAATCCTAGGAGGGCCAAAGCACAGTCCCTTCTCCTCCACTTCTCAGGGTTCTGGGCGTGCACGCACACACGCCAGGAGTGATTCTCAAGCCTCAGGGTCATGTGTGAGCCAGCACCTCAACCTCTGTCTATGTCACCTAATGGCCCCTTCTTTTTCAAAGGATTATTTATTTAATTTTATTAATTATTATTATTTTAAAAATTTGCTCTAGGGCATATGTGCGTGCGTGTGTGTGTGTGTGTGAGTGTGTGTGTGTGAGAGAGAGAGAGGGGGAAAGTAAGAAAGCAAGCCATCAGGTTAGGGACTTGAACTGGGGTCAGTCTTGTGGGAGTCTAGCCCCTTAACTACTATCTCACCTACTGATCTTCCAGTCCCTTCTTTTTCTTTTATTTTTAAAAAAGAATTATTTAATTTTATTTGTTAATTATTATCATAATTTTTTGGAGAGATTTTTGGTATAGGACGTGTGCATGTGCCAGAGAGAGAGAGGTAGACAGAAAGTGAGACATCACCCCCCAGAGAGATGGCCACGCTGCAATCCTCCATTCTCCTCTTGGGATCTTGGGCATACACGCAAATGTGCCCAGCTTGAGTTTTAGGCCACTGGGTCCAGGACTTGACTATGTGAGAGTACAGCAACATAACCATTATACCATCTGCTGGTCCCTATTATTATTATTATTATTATTTTAATTTGATGAGAGAGTGAGGAGGAAAGTGAGAAAGCAAGTTGCCAGGCCTGGGACTTGAACTGTGGTTAGCCATGTGGGAGTCCAGCACCCTAACCACCATGCCACCTCCTGACCCCTTCTTTTTATTTTTCAAAAATATAGGTATATGGGACCAGCAGATGGCATAGCAGTTATGAAACTGGAGTCCTGAACTGGCCGACCATGGTTTGAGTTTGGGACCCAGTGGCTTCAAACTCATGCCAGGCGCATATGTGTGCATTGCCAAGATCCTGGGGGAGAATGGATTGTGCTGTGGCCATCCCCCCTGTGGGGTGATTTCTCACTGTCTCTCTCTCCCAAGTGACTTCACGCACCCTAAGGCAAAAACGTCTACTATTTATATATATATATATATCAGGCAGGCAGATTGACCGACTGATATATGTGGCTGAGGCCTGGCGTCCTGTCATGTAGCTGGCGGGCCTAGCTTTCAGTCGCCATATTTCTTTCTTTGTATCTCTTGGATTGTCGGTCCCTGGAATGCCAGTCACGATTGTCTAAAGCTGCACATGCCGGGTGAGAATGATGTAATAGATAAGGTGTCGGGTGCAGCCGTCCTCTAAAGCTGTCTCCACTGGCTTGCAACTCCTCACTGCATCCCAACAGTGCCCCTCTTTTTAAATAAATTATTTCTTTTGTGAGAGGAGAGACAGATCAGTATCCCCAGCGGGGTCCCCATGCCATGACCCACCCCCAGTCTCAGCTGGCCTGGCTCGTGGTCATGTGCGCATACCTAGCCTGCTCAGGGAGGTCCCAGGATGCGAACCTAAGACCTTTCCCATGTGGGACCTGCTGTGTAGCCACTGGGCTCCATCCGTCCTCCCAACACTGACTCATTCTTGTTTGGTAGGAATGAATCTAGCTTTGGAGAGCCTTTTGGAACCAGGAGAGTAGGTGAAGTGGCTGGTTGATTGGCTGATACTACTTAAGGTTGAAGGCAGAGGGACCAGCAGTTGGCATAATGGCTATGTCGGGACTCCCACATAGTCGACTGCTGTTCGAGTCCCGGATCCGGTGGCTTAAACTTACACCAGACGTGTGTGCGTGCCCAAGATTCTGAGCGGAGAATGGAGGAGAAGGGATTGTGGTGTGGCCATCCCCCCGGGGGGTGATTTTTTGCTTTCTTTCTGTTTGTCTCTGTCTTTCTGGTGAGCGCACATGCCCTATAGCAAAAACCTCCCCCCCCCCAAAAAAAAAAGCAGAGTGTAAAGAAAGAAAATTGGTGTCCTGCTGTGGTTTCCAGCAGGGTCCCTCAAGTGTTCTGAATAAAGCTGCCTTGTGGGAGACTTCAGACACTAAGTCTGTAAGAACTATAAACGGAGCATCAACGGCACAGGGAAAGTGTGACAGTGACAGGACAGGCACACGGCTGCACTCCAGGTCCGGGCCGGGCTGAGCAGCAGGCCTGAGTGCAGGACAGGCACACGGCTGCTTTCCAGGTCGGGGCCAGGCTGAGCAGGAGGCCTGAGTGGCCGCTCTTCTGTGTCCTCGTGTTACGCAGACAGGGTCTTCTCGTTCCTGTTCAGATCACTTCCGGAAGTGCTGGGTGCTGTAGAGGGCTCGCCGCTTTCCTGGGTGTCGGTCTCCTTCCCCAGGCGAGGGACCCTGCTGCGGACCCTGGCCGTCACGTCTCCCTGTGCTGTCTCTTGGCTGTCGCCGCAGGTGGAGCCCGACCAGGTCATTCTCTCTCACAGCCCCATGAAGTGGTTCTCACAGTTCCATGAGAAGCGGATGCTGGTGTCTGGGCAGGGGCCGCTGGTGGAAAATGCCCGAGCGTATCCTTTTGATCTTCCTGCCCTGCTTGCAGAGGAAGGGGCTGGGCTGAGGCTTCTCCTCCCTTGGCTGAGTGGGGCCCACAGTGAGGGCTGCTGGGGAGCTCGTGGGACGTGGTCGGGCTCCCAGGGAGTGGGGAGAGCTCTGGGGTGGCCATCTCACCCCAGAAGTCTGCAGAGTTAGCCCACATGCCACTGCTTCAGAATCTTCCAGGGAGCCAAACAGATCCTTGGACCGTAGCTTTGGGAGTCTCACTTCACTAGGTCTGGGGTGCAACTCAGGAATCTGTATTTTTTTATTTTAAAAGAATCATTTAATTGATTATTATTTTTAAAAACTTCACCAGAGAGAGACAGAGGAAGGGAAAGTGAGCAAGCAAGCTGCCAGGTCCAGGACTCAAACTGCAGCTGGCCATGTGGGAGTCCAGCAACCCAACTGCCACACCACCGGCCTGTCCCAGGAATCTGTATTACTCATTTATTTATTTTTTTTGGAGAGGTTTTTGCCATAGGGTGCGTGCGCTTGCCAGACAGACCGAGAGAGACAGAGAGACAGAAAGCGAGAAACCACCCCCAGGGGGGATGGCCATGCTGCAATCCCTTCTCCATTTTCCTCTCAGGATCACACGCACATGCACCTGGCATGAGTTTAAGCCACCGGGTCTGGGACGCGAACCGCAGTCAACTACATGGGAGTCCAGCGACATAGCTGTTACGCTAACTGCTGGTCCCAGGAATCTGTATTTTTAAAAGTGCACCTCTCTAGGTAACTATGTAAATGGGTTTAGGAAACCCTGCTCTCGACCTTTCTCTTGGGGTGCTCAGCCAGTGCCCAGTGTGCGCTGGGGGGCGCTCAGCCACGGGAGCACAGGCTCAGGAGGCAGGAGACTTCCCGTTCTCAGGCAGCTTGCTGGTGCGTGCTGAGCTTCTGGGCACAGGACTGCACTGCCTGCTCAGACTGGAGAAGGGCCCAGAGGCGTGTTGGGGGTGTGACCTAGTCAGGGGTATGAACTCGAGGCTGCAGGAGTCACGCAGGTGTGAACAGGGAAGGAATTACCGAGGGCGGCATGCGGGAGAAGCTAAGAACAAGCACTACAGTCCCATGGAGGGTGCTGGGGGAAGGGGATACCCGGGCAGGACCGCTGTGGCTTCATCCAGGGGTACGCTGAGCCCAGAGGACTGGTTACACTCCCAGGCAGTGGGGTCAGGAGATTGGATTGGGATAGTTTGGAGTATAGGCGAGACCAGGAGGGCAGTGCCAGGGGTAGGGAACCTTGCAGGGGAGTCCATGGGCGTGCACTTCTTGGGGCAGTAGCATGTCCGTGCAGGCCGATCTGATGAATCATCACTTTTGGGAAATTCATTTTTTTGAATTATTATTATTTAAAAAAAAATTTTGCTTTAGGGCACATGTACTCACCAAAGAGCAGCAGAGAGAGAAGGAAAGCGAGAAAGCGTGTTGTCAGGTCCAGAACTCAAACTGTAGCCAGCCATGTGGGAGTCCAGTGCAGCTACCATGCCAGCAGGTAGTTCATTCTGATAGTCACCTGGAGGACAAGCAGGTGGAGGCAGATCTTAGTGCAGGCCGCCCTGTGGCCCCCAGCGTCGCTGAATCGGGTCTGCCTGCCCCGTGGCCCCCAGCCTCGCTGAATCGGGTCTGCCTGCCCCGTGGCCCCCCAGCCTTGCTGAATCAGGTCTGTCTGCCCGGGTCCCCAGCCTCGCTCCCCCGTGGCTCCCAGCCTTGCTGAATCGGGTCTGTCCCCTCCATGGCCCCCAGCCTTGCTGAATCAGGTCTGTCCCCGAGGACTTTGGCTCCAGTGCCATCTCTCCCGGACTGACCCCTCGGGAGGGAGTGCCCCCAAGCTCACTATGCAGGGCGATGGTCCTGTCAGGCCTGATGGGCTCTGGGCATTTGTGAGCTCCTGGAGGACATTTATTTATTTTTCTTTCTTTTAAAAAAATGATTTATTTAATTTGATTTATTCATGCATTTTAATTTGACCAGAGAAAGACACACAGAGAGAAGGAAAGTGAGAAAGTAAGCCACCAGGTCCGGGACTTGAATTGCAGTTGGCCATGGCAACACCCAGCGCCTTAACCATCACACCACCTGCCGGCCCAGAGATTTGTTTTTCTTTAATTGCCAGAGGGTGTGTCTGCTTGTCAGGGAGAGACAGAGAGACAGAGACAGAAAGCACCCCCTACTGGGCATGGTCATGCCACAGTCCCTCTGGGACAGGTTCTTAGGTGCCTCTGTTCCCTGGGCTGTGCCATGCATGAACCTGACCCTGGAGCATGCCTGGTGACTGCAGGTGGCTGCCTTGGAACTGCCTGTCTCCCCCGTCTGTGCAGGCCTGGCCTGCTGCCAGCCCTGGGGAGGGGCTGCTGGCTTCTTGGTTTGTGATCAGGCCAGGGTTCGGAGCTCCCCCAGGCATGATGCTCAGAAGGCACTTGCCCTCCGAATTGTCCAGCTTGGCTTCCCTGAGCTTGCTCCAGCCTGGGCTTCCGGAACGTGATCACTGTGGACGAGCTACGGACGGCCTTCCCTGTGCTGGACATGGTGGACCTTGAGCGGCGGCCCAAGACCACGGTAATGAGGAACACAAGTGGGCTGGCTCCCCTCCTGCACCCGTCCTGGGCCCATGTTCAGTTCCTTGTGGCCCCGTTTGCTGACCTCGCAGCCTCCAGCCGGGCCCCTCCCACCCCTGCGCCTGCAGCGTTGCCTCCCTGGACAGGCACCTCGTCAGGGGCTGTCCCCTGGCTGGCAGTCGGCCTGGAGGGGTGACAGGCTCCAGCCCTGTCCTTTCTGCACTGTGAAGAGATGGAGGCCTTTCCCGCCTCAGCTTGTCTTCCGGTCTACAGCCAGCTGTTGCACTCCGGGCTGCC
>NW_006160094.1:6956468-6966083 GCF_000334495.1 Tupaia belangeri chinensis | reverse complement strand
CCCCCCCGGCCTGCCCCCCTCGGTGCTCTCCTGGCTGCCGCACTCGGTATTCTCCCAGCTGCGGTGGCCCCCTAGTCGGCCGTGTCTCACCTGAAGTGCGGTAGGGAGGGCTCCCGAGGTGCAGCCACTTGGAAGGGAAGCATTGGCATGTCTGCCCAGGAGCGTGTGCGGCCCTGGCTTGGCTCCAGGCCATCGCGGATCCTCTGCAGTGACTGCCCACGTCTCTGGGAACCTCTTGGCCGCTTTTTACTTTTTAATTAAAACTTTTTTTGGCAGTGGGCCAGCAGGTAGTGTGGTAGTTACGGTGCTGGGCTCCCACGTGGCCAGCTGCTGGGCATGTGTGCGTGGGTGCTCAGAATCCTGAGCCAATGCAGGAAAAGACTGCAGCGTGGCTGGGGGGGCGACTGCTCACGTTCCCTCTCACTGTCTCTCTGTGGAGCGGACTCGCCAATGGCAAAAACCGTAAAAACAACAGAATTTTTTTGTGTGTGAGGGGATCAGAGGACACATGTACTAACCAGAGAGAAAAAGGGGGGGAGAGAGAGAGAAAGAGAGAAAGAAGAGGAGAGGAGAGAGAGAGAGAGAGGAGAGAGAAGCGCCCTCCCGATAGGCACCACAGCCCTTTCTCTGTCTCTTCTGTCAGGACCTTGGACCTGCCTTTCCGGGCCAGGACTCGAGCTGAGGGTGGCCACATGGGTTGGCTCCCCGTATACTGCAACTGTCACTGTGCTATGGGACTGCCCTGCTTTCCCATGTGAACTTGACACAGATCGTGTAGCCTACATCCTAAGTCAGACTACCATCCGACGTGGTGGGAGGAGGTTATAAGCAACTTTCTGTTATATAGAGCGTGTACACTTGCCTGAGACAGAGAGACAGAGAGAGGGAAAGTGAGAAAGCACCCCAGGGGTATGGCCACACTCCCGTCCCTTTTTGGACACATACGCACTTGCGCCCGTGTGACTTTTAAGCCACTGGGCTGGGGCTCCTACCGTAGTCAGCCATGTGCCATCCAGCTGCCTTAATCTCTGCGCCACCTGCTGGCCCAGGACAAGTTACTTAAAAAAAAAAAATAGTTTAAATTTATTTCTGGAAATTTTTTTTTCTTTTAATCTCTGTCGGTATGTGTGTTTGCCAGAGACACAGAACACCTCCCGGTGGGGTGTGGCCACGTCACAGTCTTTTCTCCATCTTTCCATCCTTTCGGGATCTGGGCACACATTCGTACCCAGTGTGCATCATGCTGCCGGGGCGGGGCTGAACCGTGGCTGGCCATGTGGGATCCAGCTGCCTTAGCCACTAGGCTCTGGGATCAGCACATTTGTTTATTTATGTAACAAGTCCTTCTTTCCCCAGAGCTTTCTTTTTTTGGTTGTTTTTTAAAGAATTATTTAATTTAACTTTATTTATTATTATTTTAATTTGACCGGAGAGAGAGAGAGAAAGCTGCCAGGTCTGGGACTTGAACTGCAGTCAGCCGTGTACTAGCCCAGAGCCCCTAACCAGCATGCCACCTGCCGGCCCCTCCCCCCAGAGCTTTCTGATCAAACAGAGCGTTTGCTTCCCTCTGAGAGCTCACTCCTTGAACCATTCACATTTTGGGAGCCCCACAGGGGAGGTGACTTACCCAGCTCCCAGCTGGTTAGCAGAGCCAGGACTACAGTGGCCTGGGGAGATCTGGGCCCCAAGAGCCAGTAATGGGAAGGCTCCCGCCTGCTCTGCTCTTGGGAGAAGCGGCCTGATGTTCCCGGTGGCCTCCTTTGTCCTCCAGCTTCCCACTCGTCTGTAGTTTCCTGAGTCCAGAGCCACTGGCCTGGCCCAGGCCTCGCCCTCTGTCTTTACTGGAGAAAGACAGCCAGCCACCCTCATCTGGGCTGGCCCTCACAGTGGCGCGTCCCCTCGCTGTGCAGCCAACCTAGGCCTTGTCTTTCCACCCTTGTGACTTTCCTCCCGGTCCTCCCCAGCCTTTCCCGGGCGCGGGCTAGAGCGGAGGGCTGCCCTTGAGCTGCGAGGGCTGCCCTTGAGCTGCGGGGGCTGGAGCAGAGGGCTGCCCCTGAGCTAGAGCGGATGCCCCTCCGCCCAGCCGTGCCAGGAGGTGCTCGTGTTCCCCAGCCCTGCCCTGCCTCTCACACTGACGGTCTTCCTTGTCTCTTGGCAGCCCCTTCTGAGGAATGACTTCCCAGCCATTGAAGGTAAAAGCCCTTCCTGTCCTTTCTTTTTAAAGTATTCAGGGAGTGTATTCCCTCTCCAGTGAGAGAGACAGAGAAAGGGAGAGGAGAAAGCGCCCTCATGGGGCACGGTCAGGCTGTAACCCCGTCTCTGTCTTCCTCCTCTTGGGATATTGGGCGTGCACACGCACCTGGCGTGCTTCTCAGGCTGCTGGGTCTGGGACTCGAATCACACGGTCAGCTGTGTGGGATCTAGCTGCCTTAACCACCAGGCCGTGGGCTGGCCCCCAAAGAAAGTCCTTTCTCATGTGGATGGGGGCATGCCCCAAATCTAGACCGGGTGGAAAATGGAGGAGAAGGGACAGGCCTGACTGTCCTTCATCGAGGGGCGCTTTCTCCTGCCCACCCCACTTCCTGCCCTGTCTCTAGCAAGTGCATGTACTCTCTGGCAATTAAAAAAAAGATAACATAACTTTCCTTTACACACACATTAAAAATTAATTAGTTCAGTATGAAAGCCTGACTGTAATGGGGAAAATAAAAGGAAAAGTATTTAGTAATGGGACCTGCAGGCGGCATAGTGGTTAAGGGCGCTGGACTCCTACATGGCTGCGGTTCGAGTCTGGACCTGGTGGCTTGCTTGCTTTCTTTTTCTCCCTCTTACTCTCACTGTCTCTTTCTGGTCAAATCAAAACAAACAAACAAATAAATAAAGTTAAAGAAGATAATTCTTTGTAAAAAAAATTAGTAAGAAAATAGTAATATATTTAAATACATAGTAACTATCCAAGCTGTAAAATGACTGCACTAAACATAGACTCACATGAATATTACAACTACAAATGCGTATTCATGGGTATTTACAGGTGCGATGGCGGTGTGCGTGTGTGCATTTTTAGTGCCAGAGGGCATGTGTGCTCACCAGAAAGAAACAAAGCCCCCCTGCTGGGGCATTTCACATCACAATCCCTTTCTTCCATTTCTCCATCCTGTCAGGATTTGGGACACACACACACACCCAGCGTGCTCTTCAAGCAGCCAGGGCTGGGATTTGAACTATAGTGGGCTGTGTGGGATCCAGCCCCCTGTGTGCAGAGCTCGACGGCTGGGCTATGGGGCTGGCACATAGGTGTGACTCAGAAGTTAGGGGCAGATGGGACCAGCAGTCGGTGCGATGGCTATGTCACTGACTCCCGTGTAGTTGACCACAGTTCGAGTCCTGGACCCGGTGGCTTAAACTCACATTGGGTGCGTGTGCGTGCATGCCCAAGATCCCGAGAGGAGAATGGAGGAGAAAGGATTGAGGCATGGCCATCTTCCCTGTGGGGGTGGGTGACTTCTCACTTTCTGTCTCTCTCTGTCTCCCTGGTGAACGCATGTGCCCTATAGCAAAAACCGCTCCAAAAGAAGTTAGGGGCAGAAATGGAGAGATCTCAAAGTATGATAGTAGAGAGTAGAGGGGCTAAGTGTATTTACCAGAGACCGGAAGGGAGGATGGTGGGGTTGAGGTGTAAAGGGAAGAAACACAATATAATGTAAAGTTCTCTTTTGGAAAAAAAAAAAAAAGTATTATATATATTATGATGGGGACTTGATGGAAAATGTGAAATTATTCTGAAAATTTAAGAAAAGTATTTTTTGAAATAAAATGAAAACAGATTCTTTGGGGAGAAAAAATTAAGATAGAAATTAGGGGGACCAGCAGTTGGCGTAATGGCTATGTCGCTGAACTCCCATTTAGTCGACCGCAGTTTGAGTCCCGGACACGGTGGCTTAAACTCACGCTGGGCATGTGTGCATGCGTGCCCAAGATCCTGAGAGGAGAATGGAGAAGGGATTGCGGTGTGGCCATCCCCCCTGGGGATGATTTCTTGCTTTCTATCTCTCTGTCTGGTGAGCGCACATGCTCCATAGCAAAAACTTCTCAAAAAAAAAAAAAAAAAAAAAAAAAAAGAAATTAGGATAGTAAAGTAAGTTTCCAAAATAGGGAATGATTCTTGTTAAGATTTTGAAAAAAACAAAGAATAGCCTTCTCTCAACTAACATGATAGTTGTAGTTTGAGAAAAGTAAGTGCTTATTCGAACTGTATAAAAATATTACTGTTTGGGACCAGCAGTTAGCATAGTGGCTATGTTGCTGGACTCCCACGCGTCCCGGACCCGGTGACTTAAAACTCACGCTGGGTGCGTGTGTGTGTGTGCCTGGGATCCCGAGAGGAGAATGGAGGAGAAGGGATTGCGGCGTGACCATCCCCTCTGGGGGGTGATTTCTCGCTTTCTGTCTCTCTGTCTGTCTCTGTCTGGCGAGTGCACGCACCCTATAGCGAAAACCTCTCGTAAAAAAAAAATTGCTGTCTGGGGGCTAGCAAGTGGTGTAATGGTTAAGGTACTGGATTCTCACATCACTGACCTTGGTTCAAGTCCTGGACCCGGTGGTTTGAGAATCACAGCAAACAAATAGATAAATAAATGAATGAATGTTAAAAAAAATTACTTATGTAGAATGCATACAGAGCTTGTTCAGCTAAGTGAGTGTCATGTGGGACATTCGGAAGTCACTAGGGAATCTGGCCTGGTGGCATGTGCCCAGCTACGGTGATGGCTGAGGCTGGAGGACTGTGGGTTCGAGGTTGGCTTAGGCAGCCTCGTAAAACCCTGTCAGGAAGAGAGAGAAGGAAAGAAAGTTCTTAGGATGTGGGACAGAGGTGCTGGCTGTGCAGGACTGCCCGAGGCTGTCACTGCCGCTCCGCCCTCCGCCCCCCCCCCCCCCCCCCCCCCCCCCCCCCCCATGCGTCAGTCACTGACGGGCAGCCAATCTTCCAGTGTTCGCGACCTCGCAGTGAGAGTGAGTCAGTCCTCGGTACCAGCAGCAGCCGCGTGGGGCAGAGCTTCTGCCTGGCCACCTGATCACGTGTTTACCTAGCATGTCATTTCCACCCCTTAACCACCCTGAGTCGGTGTGGTACACGGCTGCAGAAACCGAGGTGCATGGGAGCTGTGCCGGACTCAGGGCTGCGTCGATCTGAGGTGGCCTTGGCTCCTGGGGGCTCAGAGGGCAGGGACAGGGAGGCAGCCCTTGCCCAGCCCTTGCCGAGCCCTTGCCGAGCCCATGAGACGTGTGCTGCGCAGGGCCTCCACAGCAGGAAGAGTTAGGCCTGCGACTGCTGCTCCAACTACGTGGGAGTCTAGTGACATAGCCATTACGCCAACTGCTGGTCCCCTGCTGCTCCTTTTTCTGAGCCTCCTTTGTGAAGTGAGAAGACCTGAATTGGGCGGGGTCCTTCCTGGCCCCCAGGAAGGGAGTGGGAGTGGCCCTTTCAAGGCCAGGCCGCCCCCTTGCCCAGGCGAGCCCCGTGGGTGACCTGGGCCAGGAGCACGCTGCCCGCTGACCTCAGTGCCCCACAGCCTAGCCATGCCTTTGCTCTCTCGAGGGGTGCTCCTCCTCGGGGAGCCAGTCCGCTGGGAGACAAGCCTGCAGTTGATCCTGGACGTCCTCCTCAGCAATGGGAACCCTGGGACTGGCCTGGCCACAGCGCCCTACCCCCATCTCCCCGTCCTGGCCAGCAACATGGACCTCCTCTGGATGGCTGAGGCCAAGATGCCCAGGTGAGGACCCAGTCCCGGCCTCGACCCCGGCGGCCGGGTAGCCGCTCCAGGACAGCCCTGCAGACAGTGTCCCACCCGCCCTCTGACACCAAGTCGGCCTGGCTGCCAAGTAGCTTGCCCTGAGGGGGAGCTTTCGAGGTTCACTCCCCATGTTAATTACCAACTGAAACTACAGATTCTGGGCAGCGGAGGGATGCTGAGGCGATTTCTGACACAACCCCTCCACAATCTCTCTTTAAAACATTATGCTACAGGGTGTGTGCACTTGCTGGAGAGAGACAGACAGACAGAGCAGGAAAGTGAGAAATCACCGCCTGGGGGCATGGCCATGCCCTCCTCCGCTCTCTGCTCAGGGGTTTGGGCACGCACGCACATGCGCCTGGTGTGCTTCTCAGGCGGCTGGGTCGGGGACTCAGCTGTGCAGGTGCATGTGGAATCCAGCTATCCTGACTGCCACGCCACAGGCGGCCCTGCTCTTAAATCTTTTTTCTTAATAAATTTTTTTATTGAACTTTAATTAATTTATTTTATTTTTTCATTTTAAAAAATTTGATCAGAGAGGGAACAGAATGAGAGAGAGAAAGTGAGAAAGCAAGCCACCAGGTCAGGGACTTGAACCGCGGTCGGCTATGTGGGAGTCCTGCGCCTTTAACCACCACACCCCTCCTGGCCCCCATGCCCCGAAGTCTTAACCAAACTCGCTGTATCTGGTGGAGGCAGGTGGGGGTAGTGTTCTGGCTGGATGGGCACTCCTCACCCCTGGCCTGGCCTTTTCTCTCCTGGGTCCCCTTTCACCCCAAGACTGGGGCCAGGTGAAGCAGGGATCACCCCTCCCGTGTAGCCTGAGCACTGAGACCTGTGGTCTGTGCCTTCCGCGGGACACCCTGCACGTGGCTGCGTTGGTGTCACCACCCTGTCCTTTTCTGCTGAGCACAAGCACAGCCTGTGGTGGTGCCAGAGGACCGAAGCCGAGCTCCTCACCCTGTGACCCCAGTGAGCTGGGAGTGATGCATCCAGAGGGTGCTCAGGGCCCTGCCGGGGTCACCATGCTCTCACTGCTCAGCTTTTAAGGTATTTCTCTGGCTTGGGGTTAGGTGTTTTCTCTAAAGTAGTATTTCTGGGGTAGAGTGTGCTGGTGCACCGTGAGGGGTGTTGGTTATGGAGTTGAGAGCTGACGAGCAAGGGGCAAGCCGCAGCGTATAAACCAGATTTGAGATGGCCTTTTCATTCAGTAATTTACAATGGGGCTGGCCCCACAGTGCAGGGGTGAAGCACTGCGCAGAGGAGGCCAGATCCGATATGGCCAGTCAGATTTGAGGCCCTGTCCTGGCAGCTTCCTTGCCGGGTGTGTACATGTGCCAGGCTCCTGGTGAGATGGAGAACTGGAGAGAAAGGATTGCAGAATGGTCAGGCCCCACTGGGCTTCTCGCTCACTCTTTCTCTTTCACGCGTGCATTCATGCCCTCAAGCGTTAAAAAAGAATTAGAAAATTGAAAAAAAAAACGATGTATTAGGTAAGTGACACTGAAATGAACTAATATAGCACAGTATCACAAAGGATTTGGTTTAATAAGAAAGGATGAAAATACCTTGGGGTCAGCAGGTGGTGTGGTGGTTGAGGTGCTGGACACTCCCACAAGGGTAATCACGGTTTGATTCTGGGACCTGGTGGCTTGCTTTCTCAGTTCCCCCCTCTCTATCACTCTCTGGTCAAATAATAATAAAAAAAAGAATGAATGAATAAATAAAATTAAATAAATTATTCTTTAAAATAAAAGGGTGGGATGAAAACACCAAATAAGTCTCAAACAAGGTACTTGTAGGGACCAGCAGGTGGCATGGTGGTTGAGGAGCTGGACTCCCACATGCCTGACTGTGGTTCAAGTCCTGGACCTGGCAGCTTGCTTTCTCACTTTCCCTTTCTCTCTCTCTGGTCAAAAATCAAATCAATGAATCAATAAAAAAAAAAAGATACTTGTAAAAGTTTCTTTTTTATGTGAAAGAAGTCTGGGGTGGGCAGCCTGGATATTGTATGGAATTCCACCTTGTCAGGGACACTGCACCTTTTGTCCCCCTGCTGTGTATTCTTAGCCTTTCACACATAGTCTAAAATGGCTGCTGAAACTCCAGCTATCACATCAGCATTCCAGGTGCAGAAAGGAGTAGGGGAGGGTTTTGTTTAAGAGTTCAGCGTGGGGGCCAGCAGATGGAGTGGTGGTTAAAGGTGCTGGACTCCCACATGGCCGACCATGGTTTGAGTCCTGGACCTGGCAGCCTTCTCTTTCTCTCTCTCTCTCTCTCGTCAGATTAAAAATATAAATAAATGAAATGAAATAAAATAATTCTTAATAAAAAAGAAGTTCAGCGTGATCTTGTCTCCAGTGCTAGGACTGTGCGTGGTAAATGTCAGCCCTTACTCCAAGTGATGAGCCTGGTCCTCTGCCCGCAGGGCGGGGAAGTCGGGGCTGCCTAGAGGCCGCAGGTGGCAGAACAGCCAGTGGGGAGGGTGATGCCGATCTCTGTCCTCCGCAGGTTTGGCCACGGCACGTTTCTGCTGTGCTTGGAGACCATCTACCGGAAGGTGACGGGCAGAGAGCTGAGGTACGAGGGCCTGATGGGCAAGCCCAGCCTGCTCACCTACCAGTACGCCGAGGCCCTGATCCGGCAGCAGGCCGAGCGCCGCGGCTGGGCCGCCCCCATCCGGAAGCTCTACGCCGTGGGGTAAGCGCCCGACGCGCGCCCTCTCCCCTGGCCCCTTCCTCCCGGTGCCCGTGTCCGCGCCCCCTGGCCCCTTCCTCCCCGTGCCCGTGTCCGCGCCCCCTGGCCCCTTCCTCTCCGTGCCCATGTCCGTGCCCATGTCCGTGCCCCCTGCTGCCCACATCTCTGCCTCTGTCCGTAACACCCAGCCTGCCTTTCTCCCCGCCCGGCCTGCTGCCCTGCCAGGGATAACCCCATGTCCGACGTCTACGGGGCCAACCTGTTCCACCAGTACCTGCAGACAGCGCAGCCCGGCGCGGAGCCGCCCCTGGCCACCCGCAGCTGCGCCTCCATCCTGGTGTGCACTGGCGTGTACAGCCCCGGCCAGCATGGGGCCGCTGGGCCTCCCTTCCACGGCCACCGGGACTTCAGCCCCGCGCGGCTGCAGGCGTCACACGTGGTGAGCGACGTGGACGAGGCGGTGCGGCTGGTCTTCAGCGAGGAGGGCTGGGCTTCCTAGCGAGCGCGACGGGCCGTGAGTGTTGTCACTGGTCACCTGGACGGGGCAGCGGACACAGAAATGTACCCCGGATCCATTTCATGTGGAACTGTCGGGATCTTCTGGCCCAGATGCCGTGTCCCCAGTCAGACCCGGCCAGGGGCTTGACCTCTGGGCTTCCACGGCCTCCTGGTTTCAGTGGAGGCTTCCAGCCAGAGGGGACAGCGGGGATGGTGTGGAAGAAACTACTGCATGTCGGCATGGTGTGCAGCCGGCAGGCAGATACTGCTGTTTACTGCATTTTAGTTTATTGCCCCGAGACTTGGGGCTTATTTTTAAAAATTAAAATAATCATAATAAATTTCATGATGCCGCCTTGTGAAGCCCATCTGCAATGCGCCGAAGTCCTTGGTGGGTAGTGAGTACCCGGGTGGGTGGCCCGCTGCGGAGGGGAGTGGCATTTCACTCCGAGGTGCCGCCCCTCCTTTCCTGCCTCCCATCTTCCCACTCCCAAGCCCACGCCCAGTCTGGGCTGCGAAGCTGAGCTGTCTAGGAACGAGTCACGCCTGGCTGTGGCACCCACCCTGGCTGTTGGCATTGCACACTTGCCTGGTGCGGAAACGGAAACTCTCAGTTTGTTCTAAG
>NW_006160094.1:6955243-6956456 GCF_000334495.1 Tupaia belangeri chinensis | reverse complement strand
ACAGTGGGTCTAGAAAGTATATTTCTTCTTATATTACTTTGCTCTCTCTTTTTAAAAATATTTATTTATTATTTATTATTTATTTATTTTGACAGTAGAGAGACAGGGGAAAGGGAGAAAGCAAACCACCAGGTCCAGGATTTGACCCGCGGTCGGCCATGTGGGCATCCAGTGCCGTAACCACCATGCCACCTTCCAGTCCTGTTGGGCTCACTCTCTCGCTCTCTCTCTTCCAGAGGGTGTGTGCTTTTGCTAGAGCGAAAATGAGAGCGAACCCCCACCGCCCATGAGCAATGGTCTCGCTCCAATCCCTTCTGCATTCCTCCATCCTGACAGGCTTCGAGGCTTGCGTGCACGTGTGCCTGATGTGTTTTCAAGCCTGTGGGGAGAGGCTCGATCTGTCACCAGCCGTGGGGGATCGATCGGCTGACCGCTGAGCTCTGCGCTGGCCTGTGGCACTTGCTGTAGGAGTCACCCTATTGCTGCTTTTTTGTGGCCTCAGTCTCCCACGACCTCAGCATTTGTAAGCCTTGTCCTCATCTTATGCCATCAGTTGTTCGCAAGGAGGTGGTGACGAGTGTGCTCGCTCCACAGTGAGAGAATTTAGCACCGTGTGAGCAGCTCGCCCGAGAGAAAGAGAGAGAGAGAGAGAGAGGCTCTCGGCAGGCTGGCCATGCCGATTCCCTCCCTTTCCCCAGCTCTCTGGCTCGCCAGGATCTTGGGTGTGCACGCCCTGGCACATACTGGGCAGATGGGATCCAACCACATGGTCGGCTGTGCCCGTCACTTTTCTTTTCCCACGAAACTTCTGTTTATGAAACCCACCTGCACGCCCTTGGCTAGCTCCTGTTTCAGCCGTGAGGACCCAGATCGTCAGGGTCAGAGGTCTGTGGTAAGCAGATAGAACAGGAAGTGTAACAGAGATAGTTCTGGTTCCGCTGCTCGAATCCCGTCACGTCTTACCGGTCCGTGAGTAGGGCACCTCTCGGACTACCTTGACTTCCTTTTAAAAACTAGCACCCCCATGGGGCCAGCAGACGGTGTGGTGGATAAGGGTGCTGAATTCCCACATGGCCGACCATGGTTCAAGTCCCAGACCTGGCGGTTTGCTTTCTCGCTTTCCCTTTCTCTCTCTCTCTCTAGTGGCCAAGTCAAAAAAACTAACAATAACAAATGGAATTAAATAAATAAATGATTCTTTAAAAATAATAAT
>NW_006160094.1:6947666-6954253 GCF_000334495.1 Tupaia belangeri chinensis | reverse complement strand
TAGGGAAAGTCCTCCCTTAGAACAAACCGAGAGTTTCCGTTTCCACACCAAGCACTATCCACGTTGATTTACTGTCATCCCCCCAACACATTGAATCCACGGACACTGTCCACGTTGATTCACTGTCGTCCCCACACACACATTGAAACCACAGACACTGTCCATGTTGATTCACTGTCGTCTCCCCCACACATTGAAACCACGGACACTGTCCACGTTGATTTACTATTGTCACCCCAAGACATTGAAACCACGGACACTATCCATGTTGATTCACTGTCGTCCCCACACACATTGAAACCATGGACATTGTCCATGTTGAATCATTGTCCTCCCCCCCCACCATTGAAACCACGGACACTATCCATGTTGATTCACTGTCGTCCCCCCACACACATTGAAACCACGGACATTGTCCCCATTGATTGACTGTCATCCCCCCCACACACATTGAATCCACGGACACTGTCCATGTGGATTCACTGTCGTCCCACACATTGAAACCATGGACACATTCCATGTTGATTCACTGTTGTCCCACCCACACACTTTGAAACCACAGACACTGTCCACGTTGGCTCACTCTCGTGCCTCCCTCCCCCCCAC
This sequence comes from Tupaia belangeri chinensis, assembly GCF_000334495.1. Taxonomy (NCBI): domain Eukaryota; kingdom Metazoa; phylum Chordata; class Mammalia; order Scandentia; family Tupaiidae; genus Tupaia; species Tupaia belangeri. The sequence continues at coordinate 6,953,647 of NW_006160094.1, read as the reverse complement.
AGCCTTGACAGGGTCAAACCAACAAACCAGCAGCTGTTTGTGGACCAGGTGACTGGGGCCCACTAGGTCTTTCTGTGGAGATGATAGACAGAATGTTCCTTTCCTTCCTTCAATCGGGAGCTTGGCAAAGTGAAGAGCTACAGACTCGGGAATCACACCCCTGCATGACCACTTGTTGGCTGTGTGGCTGGAGGATCTCTGAGCTTCTGTTCTCTCATCTGTAAACTTGGTCTTGGTAATGTGTTTCATAGTATTATATGAAAAGTAGATGAACTATTTATTTATTTTTTGGAGACGTTTTTGCCATAGGGTGTTTGCGCTCACCAGAAAGACAGAGAGAGACAGAGACAGAAAGCGAGAAATCTCCCCCAGGAGGGATGGCCACGCCGCAATCCCTTCTCCTCCATTCTCTTCTCAGGATCTTCGGCATGCACGCACACACACCCCGTGTGAGTTTAAGCCACTGGATCTGGGACTAAAACTGCAATCGACTGCATGGGAGTCCAGCGACATAGACATTACGCCAACTGCTGGCCCCAGTAGATGAACTATTTTAATGCAGTACCACATTGGGGCTGCAGGTGGCATGGTGCTTAAAGTGCTGGATTTCCACATGGCAGACCATGGTTCAAGTCCTGACCCTAGTGGCTTGCTTTCTCACTTTCTCTTTAACTCTCTCTCACTCTCTGGTCAAATTAAATAATAACAACAAATAAAAAGTAAATAATTCTTAAAACAATTACAGTGCCACATTACTGAGGATAGTATTCAGGTGCCCCGAGAGTCTGAGTGGAGTGGCTGGACCACACGGGGGCGTACTTTCCCGAGTTCTGTTCAGACAGGGAAGCAGCCCGGGTGGGGAGTGGCCTGGAGGCTCGGCCTGCACCGCCTTCCTTGGTGTTGGTGTGTTCAGCCCCAGGCTGGCACGGAAAAGCAGGTGACGCGTACCCTTTAGAGAACATTCGTGAAAGTCCTCCTGTGACTTCCAGCTGTCAGGGTGGCTGTCACTGAGTCACACAGGGGCGAGCAGCAGGGAAGGGTCACCTTGTTGCTCAAACAAAACTAGGGTGCTGTTTGTAGGTGTGACAACACAGAGGTGTGTATGCCCTTGCAGTACCAGCTACAGTGCCTGGAGCCCAGAGGCAGGAACTCTATTTTATTTTTTATAAGAACATTTAATTCATTATTATTATTTTAAATTTGCTATAGGGCACGTGCACTCACCAGAAAGAGAGAGAGAGAGAGAGAGAGAGAGAGAGAGAATGCAAGCTGCCAGGTCTGGGACTCGAATAGTGGTTGGCCATGTGGAAGTCCAGTGCCTCAACCACAATGCCACCTGCTCCCCACCCCTCCCGTTATCTTTAACATGTTCAGGACCTGTCAAATCCTGGCCTTCCGAAGCACCTACGAATCATCTCAGCTGCTTACATTTGTATAATTCTTAACATCTTCTAAGGCATTTTAAAACTGGCATTGTGTGGGCTAGCAGTGGCATGCTTGTTAAGGTACTCGATTCCCACATAGCTGACTATAGTTCAAGTCCTGGACCTGGTGACTTGAAACTCGATTCTCACATAGCTGACTACAGTTCAAGTCCCGGACCTGGTGACTTGAAACTCATGCTGGGTGTGTGTGTGTGTGCCCAAAATTCCCAGAGGAGAATGGAGGAGAAAGGATTGTGGCATGGCCATCTCCCCTGGGGGGTAATTTTTTACTTTTCCTCTCTCTGTCTCTCTCCAGCAAGTGCAAACACCCTATGGCAATAACCTAAAACAAAAAACAAAAAACTGGCATTGTGTTCATATCCTGCAAAGCCTTGCAAAGCCCTCAATGGAGACAGTTTTTATCTATCTCATTTTAATTTATTATTTTACATAATTATTTAATTTATTATTATTCTTCAGTTTCATCACAGACAGAGTGAGAAAGCAAGCTGCCAGGTCTGGGACTTGAACTGCATTTAGCCATGTGGGAGTCTGACACCTTCACCACCACACCACTTGCTGGCTTCTATCCCGTTTGCATAAATGAGGAGATTAAGCAGGGACTATTTATTTATTTTTAGGTTCCTAGAGAGTGCATACACTTGCTGGAGAGAGACAGAGAGAGGGAAAGTGAGAGATCATCCCCCCCGCCCCGAGGGATGGCCACACCACAATCCCGTCTCCATTCTTCTCTCAGGATTTTGGGCAGACACACACATACACACACACACACACACACACACACACACACTCCTGCCTTTCAAGCCTCTGGGCCTAGGACTTGAACTGTGCACCGGACCATGTCGGATTCAGCTGCCTTAATCTCAGCACCACCTGCCAGTCCCGTTTTTAGTCTTTTGATACAGCCAAGTGAATAAAAAACTAAGATTTTGTAAGTCAATTTGAATTAGGACCTAAGCCCGTTAAGGAAAAAGAAAGTTGACTTTCATGAGAGAGAGACTCCATGAGAAAGAGAGGAGGAGGACAAGCATCCTCAGCAGGGTCTCAGCCTTGACTCCGCAGCCTTCCCAGCAGCCAGGAGCGGGCGCACTCAGGTACAGGTTGTCTGGGCTGCGCGCACGAGCTCCCACGGGGATCGGCCTCACTCCAGCCGTTACTGCTGCACCACGGAGCAGCCTGGATGCCTCCTGTGCATCTACGCGTGTGCGTGCATGTGCGTGCGTGCATGTGCGCATGTGCGTATTTGCCAGAGGGTGCTTGCTCTTGCCAGAGGGAGAAACCTGCCCCTAGTGGGCGTGGCCACTCCGCAGTCCCTCCTCCTCCATCTCTCTGTCCTATCGGACCTCGAGAGCACGCACTTGTACCTAGCATGATTTTCAAGCTCCTGGGGCCAAGACTCGAACCAGGGCTGGAATGTGGGTTTTGGCTCACCTTAAAAATAATTATTTTATTTAACTTTTAATTAATTAATTAATTAAATTTTAAAAATTTTGGAGAGGTTTTTGCTATAGGGTGTGTGCGCTTGCCAGACAGACATAGAGAGACAGAGCGACAGAAAGCGAGAAATCACCCCCCAGGGGAGGATGGCCATGCTGCAATCCCTTCTCCTCCATTCTCCTCTTGGGATCTTGGGCACGCACGTGCACACGCGCCTGGCGTAAGTTTTAAGTCACCGGATCAGGGACACTGTGGGGACACGTTTAAGAGAGAGAGTCTGAGGTGTGGGGACATGCGCTGAACAAACACCACCTGCTCTTTTGGGGTTTGGCAGAACCTTGTAACTTGTCTTTCCCTGACCTTGGCTGCAGACAGAGCAAGGGTGGAAATTGCTAGGGGCGTTCCAACAGACACATCTGATGGACTTCAAAAAATATCTTGACCCCAATTAGTAAAATCCAATCCCTGCTCTGCATCTGAAAGGTTCTTTAGACTTCTCTGGGTGTGGTGGCACACTCCTTATAGAGAAGTTCTTTAGCTCTTCCCCACACCTAACAGCTAGTTCTCTGCATTAGAAAAGAAGATGAGATTTTCTCTAGATGGGATTACCACCAAGGGATACACCTGGCCCTGGTATGACTAATCTCTTATAGATTTGTTAACGGCTTCTTATTGTCTATAACCTGGCAACTAATCCATGAAGTGTCATGAAACATACATGTGTAATGTATCCTTGTACTATAAATAAAGACGTCCAGTTCATCTGGGCGGCACAAGTTGCTTGGGCTACTTAGGCTCAGGCTGCCTGTGTCTGTTTCCACTCTCTCCCTTTGTCTCATTCTTTCCATCTCTCGGGTCCTGGCAAGATGGAGGGCTTTCTCTTTCTCGTCCTCTTTCTCTTCCTCACCAGCAGCCCCCTGATCATGATTCAGCCAGACCCAAGCTGTGGGGCGGACGCCGACAGGACACGAACACGGTCGACTACATGGGAATCCAGCGACATATCCATTGACATAGCCATTACGCTAACTGCTGGTCCCTAATTAATTTATTTTTAATTTGACTAGAGAGGGACAGAATGAGAAAGAGAGAAAGAGGGAGAGCAAACCGCCAGGTCCAGGACTTGAACCGGGGTCGGCCATGTGGGAGTCCAGCGCCCCTAACTATCGCGCCACCTGTCGGTTTTCTAAGCCCGCATTTTTAATAAAATGACTAATCTGGGACAAGGGACCATCAGGCGCCCTTCCTCGGTGTTCCTCTAGGCGGCAGCAGCCCCTGGACTGGGAGGCTGTCCGCTCTGCCGCCGAGGCAGGTGCAGGCGCTGGAGGGTAATCAGGACGCCCCGCAGAGCTGGGGTTGCTGTGGCAACGGATGCTGCCTCGAGGGCGGATTTTAAAATATCTCGCTATAATGGGTGTTTAAAACATCATTCTGTCACTTCCTCAGTGCCTCATGGGCGCTGTTTCTTGCCTAGGCTCTTGGCAGCTTTGTGGGGTTGGAGGTGGGAGGATTTTCTCAGGGTGTGAGTGCTGGGAGGCTGACGGGCTCAGCTGCTGCCGCCGGGGTGGGTCCTCCAGCTCTCCTGCCGGTGTCATTTCTCTGTTTGGGAGGGGAAGAGTGGGGTCCAGCCTGCAGCGCCCTGACGCCTCCCACTCTGGGCCGGCTGGCTTTAGAGCCAACCAGAGCTGCGCAGTGCCTGGGGACCCTCTCCAGAGAGGGTAGGCCATTCTCCTTCCCCCTTCCACCTACCTCTTTGTCTTTCTAATCTCTTCTCTCGCTTCAGTTACTGCTCCCCAAATGACTGTCCCGCACCGCTTAAGCGCAGGGATAAGAAACGGGAGAGTGGGGCAGCCCTGTAGCCAGCCAGGTGCTTAAGGGAAGCTGGGTCCCACACTGGCCAACTGCAGTTTGAATCCCAGCCCTGGTGTCTTGGAAAACATGCCAGGTGCATGTACGCACGCCCGAATCCCAACGTGGAGGGCAGGGGTGACCCAGTGTGACCATGCCCCACATGGGTGCTTCCCCCTCTCCCTCTCTGTCTCTGATGAGTGCGTGTGCCCTCGGGCAATCTATAAAAGGAAAAGAAGTGAGAAGCTGCCTTTGCCTTGGAGTTCAATGTGCCGTGTAGGATCCTGGGCTGCCCCATCAGTACTGAACGTTTTTATAAAGACACCAAAATTAAGACACTGTTCTCTGGGCAAAGGAAGGGACAGAGCACCCAGGAGCAGACTGTCCATGGACAATAACCAACTCTAAAAAAGTTAATAATTGATAATTAGTGTGGTTTATTTCCAAGCAGAATGTGAGTGAACTAGGCCCAGGGAGGAGGCATACATGCCTTTCTCAGGGTAATCAGGCAGGGTGGGGTGGGGGGTCTTTTTATTTGATTTTGAGAGTGACAGACAAAATTAGTGAAGAGATTTCCATTGGTCTAGCCCAAAGAGGCAGGACATGTGTGTGGGGGGGCTTGTAGGTTATAGGTGTGTTCCACAATTCCTCGGTTGGTGATGGGAAGGGAAGATCTGTGTCCTGGGGAGACATTCATAAATCTACATCTCAGGGAAAGGGAAGTTCTGTGTCTTGGGAAGAGGTTAGCAAAAGAATACTGTGATCAGTTGGAATATGTATCTCAAATATATTGGGATGGGGACAGGATGCAGGAAGAATCCGGTTAATGGAAAAAATGGTCTGTTATTGCTTGTGGGCGTGACTCCCCCTCAGCCCCCTGGAAAGGACTTTGGAAAAGTCGGAAAAAGCAGTCAGACCTTTGCCCACAAGACCCACACCTATATGAAAATGTGTCTTGGCAGAATTGACGCTTGTTCAACGCATGTCGGGTGGTCTGGTAGAGTCAGGGGGCTGTCTTGGCGTGACCCCTTTGAGATGACTAAGGGACCCAGGCACCTTCCTTTGTGTGGTGCTGTTAAAACCAACCAGGGACCCCCTCAGTAGGGGATGAGACCTCAGTGTCCCCTTCTGTTGAAGAAAAAACCAAAATTTCCCAAACGTGGGGCTAGCAGGTCGCGTAGTGGTTCCTTTGCTGGACTCCCACATGGTTGACTGCGGTTTGAGTCCCAGACCTGGTGGCTTGGAATTCCT
>NW_006160094.1:6944640-6947653 GCF_000334495.1 Tupaia belangeri chinensis | reverse complement strand
TTCTGAGAGAATGAGGAGAAGAGATTGTAGTGTGGCCATACCCCTGGGGGTACGTGGGTGTGATTTCTCCCTTTCTGTCTCTCTGCGTCTCAGTGCACATGCTCTATAGCAAAAATCTCTCTCTAAGTAAGTAAATACATAAATAAATTGAACGTACCAAACTGAAAATTAATAAGGACGGAATTAAAATGTCTTTTCCAAGGAGCTTGAATACAAGGTCCATTTACCTTGTAATGGCTTAAAATAAGGGGTAGGACCTCAGACTTCGATTATGGTGACCAAGTACCATTGGCCATGAATGGGGGCCATGAGACATCTGGAACTTTCGCTTAGAGGAAAGAGGCCACCCCCAAAGGGCTGGTACTGCTTGAGAGAGAGAGAGAGAGAGAGAGAGAGAGAGAGAGTGAGAAATAACCCTCTGAGACGTAGAGGGGTGGCCAAGCCGCAATCCCGTCTGCAATCACACATACCCACACACCTGGTGTGTCCTTAAAGCTGCCAGGTGTGGGACTTGAACCTCTCAGCTGGTCATATGGGATGTAGTGTCTTAATCATCACACCACCTGCTGGCCCTGGAAAGAGAAGGGTTTTTAACTTTTTTGAAGAATTATTTGATATAACTTTATTTTAGTTTAACTAGAGAGGGACAGAGTGAGAGAGAGAAAATAAGAAAGCAAGCTACGGGTCCGGGACTCAAACCACAGACCAACCATGTAGGGAGTCCCAGCGCCCTTAACCACCACGCCACCTGCCTAGCCTAAGGAAAGGTTTTAACTTCAGTATTTAAGAAGTTCTGCCGAATGGAAACCGTTGACTGGGAGCATAGACCCCAGGCTGAATAGTGCCGGGAGCCGTGATGCCTCCTTCCAGAGCAGAATTATGATTACTGAAGGCCTCGCCAATTAAGAAGGCCCAGAGAGGATCAGGGCCTCTTGAACCAATCATTGAATTAATCATGCGCCTGGGGTCTCTGGCCTTAATTTTGCTCTTGAAAACACATGTGGGGAACTCCTCTGGGAGACGGGCCTTTTTTTTAGAGTTTTTTGCCTTTGGGTGTGTGTGCTCACTGGAGAGAGACAGAGACAGTGAGAGGGAAAGTGAGAAATCACCACCACTACCACCACCAGTCCCGGAGGGGATGGCCGCACTACTACAATCCCTTCTCCTCCATTCTCCTCCTGGGATCTTAGGCACACACACGCGCCCGGCATAAGTTTCAGGCCACCAAGTTCGGGACTTAAGAGAATGGAGAAGGGATTGTGATGTGGCCATCCTCCTGGGGGGTGATTTTTCATTTTCTGTCTCTCTGTCTCTCTGCTGAGTGCATGCTCCCAATAGCAAAAATCTCTGGAAAAAAGAGAAATAGTTCTTTTCTTTCTTTTTTTTTCACATGAATATTTTTTAGTTTATTAATACTCTCATGAAAAACCCGCACAATCACCGCAGATAGTCACTGCAGAATCTTTACTCCTTTGACTTTTTGCCAGCACCAACACTGGCCTTTGCAGTCCCCCCCGACTTTCTTCATTCTGTTCTTGTGTTCCTTTCGCTGTTGTCTTGACGTCTTTTTCTTGTCATAAAGGCCATGTCTTGCAAGTCTATGTTTGGGTTCAGTTTTCTTCGCATAATCCAAAGAATTGTAAATCATGCCAAAGCCAGTTGTCATGCCACCACCAAAATGGGTTCTGAACCCAAACCCAAAGATGCCATCTGGTGTGGTCTTGTAATCATCGCTAGTTTTTCCCGAATGTCTGTCTTAGGTACTGTTGCCTTCCGGGGTGAAGGATATCAATGACCATTTGTTTCCTCTGAAGTAGTCGGTTGATCATGAATTTCCTGGTTCGGATAGTTACTGTGTCATTCATGATGGTGGCATATCCTCAGGCAGCCAGGGAGGAAAAAAAAAAGACAGTTATTTCTTTTTAATGTATGTGAGAGATTTAAAAAAAAATAACTTTATTTATTTACTTATTCTAATCTGACCAGAGAGGTATAAAGAGAGAAAGAGAAAGCGAGAAAGCAAGCTGCCAGGTTTGGGATTTGAACTGCAGTCAGCCATATGGGAGTCCAGTGCTATTAACCACCCCGCCACCTGCTGGTCCCCAAAATAGTTCTTTTTCTTTTCTTTTCTTTTCTTTTCTTTTCTTTTCTTTTCTTTTCTTTTCTTTTCTTTTCTTTTCTTTTCTTTTCTTTTCTTTTCTTTTCTTTTCTTTTCTTTTCTTTTCTTTTCTTTTCTTTTCTTTTCTTTTCTTTTCTTTTCTCTTTTTTCTTTTTTTTTAACAAATAGTTCTTTTAAAAGGACATTACTGGATATGAAAATCAATCTGATCATCTCAGTCATTAATAGTTGACATTATTGATTTTTGAACTTTCTTTCCTTTGAGTTTTTTTTTTTTTTTCAATTTGTCAAAGTTTGTGCACTTGCTTGAGAGAGACAGAACGAGAAAGAGAGGAAGAAAGCACCCCTAATGAGGCATCATCACACTTTTCCTCCACTTCTCCCTCTTTTTAGGATTTTGGGTATGTGCTTAAATGTGCACAGTGTGTTTTTCAAGTTGTTGGCAGGACCTGGATCACACAGTTGGACTAGCTCCCACGGACTAGCTCTGCTTAGCTTTGTTTCCACCATCCATTGCACTCTGACTTCTATCACTTTGGTTAGAAGTCTGCTGTTAATCTAAGTTTTACTCTATAAATAATTTGTATTTTTACTGTCTGGTTTCTCTTAAGATCTTTTTCTTGGGGACCAGCAGTTGGCGTAATGGCTATGTCACTGGACTCCCACGTTGTCAACCGCGGTTCGCATCCCAGACCTGGTGGCTTAAAACTCACGCCAGGCGCTTGTGTGTGCTTGCCCAAGATCCCGAGAGGAGAACGGAGGAGAAGGGATTGCGGCGTGGCCATCCCCCCTGGGGAGTAATTTCTCACTTTCTCTCTCTCTGTATCTCTCTGTCTGTCTGGCGAGCACACACACCCTATAGCGAAAAACCTCTCCAAAAAAAAAAAAAAAAAA
>NW_006160094.1:6919135-6927238 GCF_000334495.1 Tupaia belangeri chinensis | reverse complement strand
GCCAGCACCAACACTGGCCTTTGCAGTCCCCCTGCCTTTCTTCATTCTGTTCTTGCGTTCCTTTCACTGTTTCCTTGACATCTTTTTCTTCTCATAAAGGCCATGTCTTGCAAGTCTACATTTGGGTTTCTTTTTCACTGCATAATCCAAAGAATCGTGAATCATGCCTAAGCCAGTTGTCTCGCCACCACCAAAATGGGTTCTGAACCCAAACCCAAAGATGCCATCTGGTGTGGTCTTGTAATCATCGCTAGTTTTTCCCGAATGTCTGTCTTAGGTACTGTTGCCTTCCGGGGTGAAGGATATCAATGACCATTTGTTTCCTCTGAAGTAGTCGGTTGATCATGAATTTCCTGGTTCGGATAGTTACTGTGTCATTCATGATGGTGGCATATCCTCAGGCAGCCAGGGAGGAAAAAAAAAAGACAGTTATTTCTTTTTAATGTATGTGAGAGATTTAAAAAAAAATAACTTTATTTATTTACTTATTCTAATCTGACCAGAGAGGTATAAAGAGAGAAAGAGAAAGCGAGAAAGCAAGCTGCCAGGTTTGGGATTTGAACTGCAGTCAGCCATATGGGAGTCCAGTGCTATTAACCACCCCGCCACCTGCTGGTCCCCAAAATAGTTCTTTTTCTTTTCTTTTCTTTTCTTTTCTTTTCTTTTCTTTTCTTTTCTCTTTTTTCTTTTTTTTTAACAAATAGTTCTTTTAAAAGGACATTACTGGATATGAAAATCAATCTGATCATCTCAGTCATTAATAGTTGACATTATTGATTTTTGAACTTTCTTTCCTTTGAGTTTTTTTTTTTTTTCAATTTGTCAAAGTTTGTGCACTTGCTTGAGAGAGACAGAACGAGAAAGAGAGGAAGAAAGCACCCCTAATGAGGCATCATCACACTTTTCCTCCACTTCTCCCTCTTTTTAGGATTTTGGGTATGTGCTTAAATGTGCACAGTGTGTTTTTCAAGTTGTTGGCAGGACCTGGATCACACAGTTGGACTAGCTCCCACGGACTAGCTCTGCTTAGCTTTGTTTCCACCATCCATTGCACTCTGACTTCTATCACTTTGGTTAGAAGTCTGCTGTTAATCTAAGTTTTACTCTATAAATAATTTGTATTTTTACTGTCTGGTTTCTCTTAAGATCTTTTTCTTGGGGACCAGCAGTTGGCGTAATGGCTATGTCACTGGACTCCCACGTAGTCACCCGCGGTTCGCATCCCAGACCTGGTGGCTTAAAACTCACGCCAGGCGCGTGTGTGTGCTTGCCCAAGATCCCGAGAGGAGAACGGAGGAGAAGGGATTGCGGCGTGGCCATCCCCCCTGGGGAGTAATTTCTCACTTTCTCTCTCTCTGTATCTCTCTGTCTGTCTGGCGAGCACACACACCCTATAGCGAAAAACCTCTCCAAAAAAAAAAAAAAAAAAGATCTTTTTCTTATTTAGATGTTCTGTAGTTTTGCTTTAATACATTCGGAGCATCTTTATTAATGTTTAATTTTTAAATAATTGTTTAATTTTATTTATCATTATTAAATTATGCATTAATATTTAATTAAATAATGCATTTATAATTAATGCAGTTTATTTCTAAACACAAATATGTGTGGACAACACAGAGAAAGATAAACATGCCTTTCTCAGGGTGCTCAGGTATGGGAGTTCTTTATTTTATTTTTTTTGAAAGGTTTTTGCTATAGGGCATGTGTGCTTGCCAGAAAGACAGAGAGAGATAGAAAGCAAGAAATCACCCCTTAGGGGGAATGGCCATGCTGCAATCCCCTCTCCTCCATTCTCCTCTCGGTATCTTGGGCACATACTCACACACGCCTGGCGCGAATTTAAGCTACCAGGTCTGGGACTCGAACCGTAGTCGACAACATGGGAATCCAGAGACATAGCCATTACACCAATTGCTGGTCCCCTTTTATTTGTTTTTGAGAGCGAAAGGCAAAGTTTGGAATTTAGTGAAGAGTTTTTCCATTGGTTTGACCCAAGAAGGTGGGACCTGTGGAAGCAGGTTGAGGGGAGGGCTTGTAGTTATAGGTGGGTTTTATAGTTTTTAGGTTGGTGATTAGGAAAGAGATCAGCAGGAGAGTGTACTTTAACTGAGATTAGGAGGCATAATATACATTACAAAGCTACTATACCAGGGATAGGATGTAGGGAGGGTCCTGTTATCAATGGGCCAAAATGGTCCGTTAATGTTTGTGGGTGTGAGTCCTTCTAGGCCCTCTGGAAAGGAGTTGGGAAATAGGAAAAATCAGACTTCTGTCCTCAGTTCCAGTTGTTGGCCAAAAATCATTCCTCTGAATGCACGTTTAGGCCACAAAATTGACAGGTCCCACAGCACTAGGAAGGCTCTTTTCTAAAAGAAGGTCTCTTGTTAATGAGAAGCCCCGTGGTGCTAGGAAGGCTCACTCCTAGGAGTAGTCCATCTGTCACCGGTTGTTATAGGCAAGGGAGTCCTGGGGGAAGGACAAGTCTGACGGACTCAGTTATCTCTGGGCAAAGGAAAGAGATAGGACTCAAAGTTCAGTGGGAGTGGGAGGGTTGGGGAGAAGGTCCTGGATTAGATTTATAGTATGTGCTATCATAATCTAGGTTTTTAATGATGCCTCTTTAAGATATATTTGCTTTCTGGTTGTGGTTTTAGAGCCCAGTTTCCTAAATGCCAAATCCAGAGAGAATTTCCCAATGGTAAGGGCATTATTCTGAAGTTCTTATCCAGGTGTTATTTACGGGTAACCTAAAAGATAAAATGAATCTCTCCTGAGGCTCACAGCCAGAGGGGGTACCAGGTACCAGGTTCGAACAACTCCTTGGAAGAGCTTTAGTTTCTTTCTGGTCCCTTTGTGGTCACCATTATTGTTGGAAATAACCAACTCTGTAAAAATAATAATGCGGTTTATTTATAGACATAATATGAGTGATTGGTATTGAGAAAGGCAAGTGTGTCTTTCTTAGAGTGTTCAAATATGAGGGTTCCTTTTATTTCTATTATTATTATGTTTTAAAGGTTGCCATAGGGCACATATGTTTATCAGAGAAAGAGAGACAGAGAAAGAAAGAAAGCAAGCCACAGGTTTGGGACTTGAACTTTGGTCAGCTATGAGGGGGTCCAGCACCTTAACCATCATACCACCTGCTGATCCAGCATCTTTATTTTTATTTATCATGTTTAAGATTCACTGGGATTCCTAAATCTATGAAATGGACTTCTTTCACCAATTTTAAAAAATTCTCAGCCAAAATTTTATTTAAAAAAAATGTTCTGTGGGGCCAGAAGGTAACATGGTAGTTAAGGTATTGGACTCCTGCATGGCCAACCGTGGTTCAAGTCCTGGACCTTGTGGCTTGCTTTCTGACTTTCTCTCTCTCTCTCTCAGGTCAAAATTAAAAATAATAATAAATAAAATTAAGTAGATAGATCTAAAGAGAGAAAGAGAAAAAGCGAGAAAGTGAGAGAGAGAGATGCAGGATACATATGGAAGATTGTAGGTTTGGCTCCAGGTACGATTCGCATCCCGGTCCCGGTGGCTTAAAACTCACACCGGGCGCGTGTGTGTGTGCGTGCCCAAGATCCCGAGAGGAGAATGGAGGAGAAGGGATTGCGGTGTGACCATCCCCCCTGGGGGGTGATTTCTCGCTTTCTATCTCTCTGTGTCTGTCTGGTGAACGCACACGCTCTATAGCAAAAACCTCTCAAAAAAAAAAAATAAGTTTTGCTAGAGGGCACATGTATTTGTTAGAGAGACACAGAGATAGAGAAAAGGAAAGTGAGAAAGTACTCACCATGGAGTATGGTCATACCACAATCCTTCTACTCCATATCTCCCTCTTTTGATTTTGGGTGCACACATGCATGCCTGATGTGTTTGTCTTTTTCTTTCTTTTTTCTTCCTTCCTCTTTCTCCTTCCTTCTTTCTTTTTCTCTTTCTCTCTCTCTCCTTCCTTCCTTCCCTTCCTTCCTTCTCTCTTTTTTCTTTCTTTCTTTCTCTCTTCCTTCCCTTCATCTTCCTTCTCTCTTATTTCTTTCTTTTCTTTCTCTTCCTTCCTTCTCTTTATCTTCGTTTCTTTTCTTCTTTCTTTATCTTCCTTTCTTTTTATTTTTCTTTCTTTTTCTTTCTTTCCTTCTTTCCTTCTTTTTCATATTCCTCTCTCTCTCTTTATTTTCTTCTTTCTTTCTTGAGGCTTTTGCCTTGGGGTGCATGTATTCACTAGGGAGAAACAGAGATAGTGAGAGGAAAAGTGAGAAAGCACCTTCTAGAAGGGATGATCACACCACAATCTGTTCTCCATTCTCCTCCTGGCATCTTGGGAGTGCCCGCACATGTGCTTGGCACGTTTCAAGCAACTGGGACTCAGACAATGGTTGACCATGTTGTAGCTTAAGTAATCATCAGCCTCATGCTGGCCTGCCAAAACTTCTTTGTTGTTTTTCTTCCGTCCTTATTTTTTTTCTAATTTGGAACTTACATTAGACCTTCTTGACCTATTTTCTGTCTATTGTGTCTCTTTTAAATGTTTCAATTTTTGGCTTTCTGTATTTCATTCTATAGAATATCTTCAAATATATTACTCAGTTTATTAACTCTATTCAATTTTGTCTAATTTGCTGCTTAACCTACCTATTAAAATTAAAATGGCAATATATTTGAAGTCTGCTTTTCTGTTTGTTTATCTTTTGTGTGTGTTGGCATCTCAGATACAAATGAAGTTTTTTTTTCCTCTTTTGTATTAGGTGAATTTTCATAGTATATTTTAATTTCTTATTTATTTATTTGTTTTTGCTATAGGGCACATGTGTGTGCCAGGGAGAGACAGAGACACAGAGAGATGTCAATCCCCAGGGAGGATTGCCATGCCACAATCCTTTCTCCTCTATTCCCTTTTTGGAATTTTGGACACACATGCACGTGTGTCCAGTTCGATCTTCAAGCTACTAGGTCTGAGACTCAAACCATGGAGTCAGCTATGTGGGATCCAGCCTTCTTAACATCCATACCACCTGGTGGCCCTCCCTAATTATTTTAAATTTATTTTTAGACATAGACATTCAGGGCATGGAGGCTGAATACTCAAGGAATAAAAATAAAGGAAAAAGGAAAATAATTAGAGAAGAGGAAACAAGAAGAAAAAAAAAGAAAACAATAATATAAAAATGTTTACATTTTAATTTAAAAAAATGAAAACCACACGGTGTGTGTACGTGCTGTGCGAAAGCAATATTTCACAGTTGAAATTCAGTATCCATCTCAGGATGTGCCTGGGTTTGTGCCTATTCTGAATGGGAGTGGAAAAAGCACAATTAACAGGGAAAAGGAGGGGCTTGATGGGACCAGCAGTTGGTATAATGACTATGTCGCTGGACTCCCATGTAGTCAACCGCGGTTCGAGTCCTGGACCCAGTGATTTAAACTCACGCTGGGTGCATGTGCGTGCGTGCCCAAGATCCCGAGAGGAGAATGGAGGAGAAGGAATTGTGGTGTGGCCATCCCCCTGGGGGGTGATTTCTCGCTTTCTGTCTCTCTGTCTCTCTTTGTCCTTCTGGCGAGCCCACATGCCCTATAGCAAAAACCTCTCCAAAAAAAAAAGAAAAGAAAAGAAATTGAAACAAGAGCCTAGAGAATAATTTACCTTAAAAAAAAAAAAAAAAAGAAATGACAAAGGGAGACATAGTGAGATAGAGAGAGATAGATGGAGAAAAAGATATAGAGGTGGCCCTACCCACTAGAAATGAATCTGGAGAGGGAAGTGTCAGCAGATCTTCATTTTTAGTTCCTGAAAGCAATATTTCACAGCTCAAGTTCAGCAGCTATCTCCTCACCATAGTATTTCTTATAAGCCAGTGCTAACAATGGCTTCTCTCAGGTTTTATTTATCTAGAAATATTTATTTTTCAGTTTTTATAAAATCTAGAAGTAGGTGCGCTTCATTTTAATTTTTGAAATATAGTTTTGATGGATGTAAGATCTTGTTCAGTTTTTTTTCTTTTAGCTCTTTGAATAAGTCATCCCACTGTCTTCTGGGACACTCTTTTTTTTTTTTTTGCTATAGGGCGTGTGCGCTCGCCAGACAGACAGATAGAGACAGAGAGACAGAAAGTGAGAAATCACCCCCCAGGGGGAATGGCCATGCCGCAATCCCTTCTCCTCCATTCTCCTCTCAGGATCTTGGGCATGCACGCATGTGTGCCCGGCGTGAGTTTAAGCCACTGGGTCCGGGACTCGAACCATGGTCAACTACATGGGAGTCCAGTGACATAGCCATTATACCAACTACTGGTCTCCTGGACCATTTTTTTCTGAAGAGAAATTAACTATTAATCTTATTAGGGTTCACTTGTATATTGTGTCATTTTTACCTGTGCTTTCAAGAGTTTTTTAGTTTTCAACATTTTTAAAAAGGTTTTTGCCATAGGGTACATGTGCTTGCTGGAGAGAGACAGAGACAGTGAGAGAGAAAATGAGAAATTACCTCCCTGGTGGATGGCCATGCTGTAATTTCTTCTTCTCTGTTCTCCTCCTGGGATTTTGGGCATGTATGTACATGTGCCCCGTGTGATTTTCAAGCTGCCAGTCAGGACTTGAACCCATGATTGGCCATGTGGTAACCCAGCACCTTCATCACTATACCGCCTGCTGGCCCCTAGTTTTGAACATGTGACTCCAACATTTCTTAGTATGGATATCTGAATTTATCTTACTTGGAATTCATTTAAATTTCTGGATGTATAGCTGAACAGTTTTTCATCTGATTTGGGGACTTTTCATACATTCTTCTTTTTTTTTTTTCCTTTTTATTTTTTGCTGTAGGGCTTATGTGCTCATGGGAGAGAGACAGAGAGAGAGAAAGAGAGAGTAAGGAAATGAGAAATCATCCTGCAGGAGGGATGGCCATGCTGCAATCTCCTCTCCATTTTCCTCTTGGGACTTTGGCCATGTGCACACATGTTCCTGGTGTGTTTTTCAAGCTGCTGAGTCCTGGACTAGAACTGCACAGTTCTGGGCATATGGGACCCAGTCATCCCACTACCATGGCACCAACTGACCTCAGACATTCTTTCTTTCTTTTATTTATTTACTTTTAAAGGATTTTGCTGTAGGGCACATGCACTTGCTGGAGAAAGAAGA
This sequence comes from Tupaia belangeri chinensis, assembly GCF_000334495.1. Classification (NCBI taxonomy): domain Eukaryota; kingdom Metazoa; phylum Chordata; class Mammalia; order Scandentia; family Tupaiidae; genus Tupaia; species Tupaia belangeri. The sequence goes on along the minus strand of NW_006160094.1, from coordinate 6,920,101 downwards.
GACAGTGAGGGGAAGAGTGAGAAATCAACCCCTGGGGAAAATGGCCACATCAGAATCCCCCTCTCCTCCTGGGATTTAGGACATGCACACAAGCCCAGTGTGATTTTTCAAGTTGCCAGGTCCAGGACTCAAACCACAATAGGTCATGTGAGAGTCCAGCATTGTAACCACCATGCCACCTGCTGGCCCCATTATATTTTAAAATATTCTTTCTTCCCTTTCTTTCTCAGTACTCTCATCATGTGTATGCTGATGCAATGAACAGTGTTCCATATTTCTGAGGCTCTGTTTTTTCCCTCCATTCTTTCTTCTCTCTGTTCTTTAGATCGCTGAATCTCTATCAATCTTTCAATTTGCTGATTCCATCTTCTTTTTTTTTCCATCCAGAATACACTGTATATTGGCTCAATCAAGCACAACAACATACATGTTATCAGCCAATAATTTTCCATTTCTTATGTCTCCTATACTTTGTTTTATTTTTATTTTTTTGCCATCCTTGATTCCCTATTCCTCACCCTCTGCCATGTCCCACCCTCCTCCCACATTGTCTCTGGTATCCATGGTTGCTTTCTATGCCTTCCCCCCCATTTAATTGATTTGCTAATGAACTTAATTAGTCTAAATATATCCAATAGCTAGCACAGCTGATATATACCTATGCATGAACCCAAGTCTGACTTTAGGCATAAACCTCAGTGAGTAGAATGAACATACTATAAAGTAGAACCTAACTGGGGCTATATAGCTTACTGTAGTCATCAAATATGCGTTTTTTTAAAAATTTTGATACGAACAGTTTTTACTGTTTTTTTTTTTCCTCCTGAAACTTTTTTTTTTAGAATGCTCATTCCCTGAGCATCACCACAACATACTAAATGTGATTTCCCGTCTAGAATAAACTGCATAGTGGCTTAATCATGGCATGTTATCATCAATAATATTCCATTTCTACTTTCATACATA
>NW_006160094.1:6908672-6918254 GCF_000334495.1 Tupaia belangeri chinensis | reverse complement strand
CCACAACATACTAAATGTGATTTCCACTCTAGAATAAACTGCATAGTGGCTTAATCATGGCATGTTATCATCAATAATATTCCATTTCTATTTTCATATATATGTATATGTATATATGTTTTTTACCCCATGTCTGACCCTCTGCCCTTTCCCACTCTCTTATTACACTATCTCTGCTATATATAGTTGTCTTCTATTCCTTTTCCCCCAACATTTTGTTGATCACACAATATCGTAAGTAATCTAACTACTTTCAATAGCAAGTTCAGCTGGTAATTTCAAGAAAATCAGTTTGAACTTAAATAAAAGAAATACTAAGGAAATTTTCTTAAAACTTAAAGCCAGGAAACAGGTTAGGATTCTGTTCAAATGGTAAGTATATGAACTTATCGACATCTCACGACAGGACACAAATCCTTAAAACTGGACAAGAAAGCCTACAAGAAATTTAGTAATGTTTTAGTCAAGTCATAAAATTCTATTTCACCAATTCAGTCTCATGTACTTTATCTTCTGTCGTGGTTTGATCTTTCTGATTAAATTCTGGGATATAATATTCAACTCCAGGCTTGTCCCTATGATTAAGTTGATCATTTTCTCAGTTTTTGAACTCTTATTTCTGTGTGTCTGTATGTAATTTTCCTGATATAACACTCCCTTGAGAACTTCTTGGAGATCTGGTCTGGTGCTGGTAAACTCGGGTTTTGTTTATCTGAGAATGTTATTGTCTTTTCTTCCCATATGAAGGATAACCTTGCTGGGTACAGTATTCTTGGTTGAAATTGCTTTTCCCATAATACTTTGAACATATTTTCCCATTCTTTCCTCACTCACATTGTTTCTGATGAGAGGTCTGCTGTTATTCTGGTGGGATATCCTTTGTAGGTAACTTGATGTTTTTCTCTTGCCAATCTTAGTATCTTGTCTTTGTCTGTGGTTATGGTCAATCTGGCTATAATGTGTCTTGGAGAAGATCTTCTTGGGTTGATTTTAATTGGGGTCCTCTGTATTTCTTCGGACTGGATCCTTGAGTGCCTCTCTAGGTTTGGAAAGTTTTCTTGCAGGATTTCATGGAATAGATTACCAATGCCCTTATGAAACTTTTCACCTTTTGGGATACCAATTATCCAGATGTTTGGACGTTTGCTGGTATCCTTCAAGAAGGCCTGTTCCCTTTGCCCCTCCTGGGTTGGGAGGGGGAGAGGGAATTATTAACAAAATAAAGGGATAGGAGGGGCCAGAAAGCGCAGAAAATGCTTCACCTTAAACAATTCTAAAAAACAAAAATTAAAAAAAAAGAGAGAAGACAGAGACAGAGACAGAGACAGAGACAGAGGGAGAGAGAGACAAAGACAGGTACAGAAATAGGAAGCCTGAAAGGGGTCTTCCTACCACGCGAGTTTTGTGTGCCAGAGGCCAAATTATCAGTGCGAAATCTTGATTTCTGTTTCCCCAAAATGGCTAGTTCACAGGATCCATGAAGCTGTCTTCAAGAAGGCCTGTTCCTGGGACCAGCAGTTAGCGTAATGGCTACATCACTGGACTCCCACGTAGTCGACCGTGGTTCAAGTCCCGGACCTGGTGGCTTAAAACTCTTGCCGGGTGCGTGTGCGTGCGTGCCCAAGACCCCGAGAGGAGAATGGAGGAGAATGGAGGAGAAGGGATTGCAGAGTGGCCATTCCCCCTGGGGGTTGATTTCTCGCTTTCTGTCTCTCTGTCTCTCCTTTCTGGTGAATGCATGCGCTCTATAGCAAAAACCTCTCTAAAAAAAAAAAAAAAACCAAAAACCCACAAAAACAAACAAACAAACAAAAACCAACCAACCAACCAACCAAAAACTGGAGAGAGATAGGAAGCCTCAGTCTTCTTGGCTGTGCCTGCTTGGAACATCGGGACATGAAGCCGCGGTGGGGACCAGGGAATGCTGGGAGTAAGCCCCTCCTGGAGAAGAACTGTCTTCCTGACTAGGAGCTGGGGCAGGGGCAGTCTGTTCTTTGCCATCCCCACCTGGAGTAGAGGTGCCACATTGTTGCGTAGACCATCAGCGTTTTCACCAAGATTTTAGTTGATTTTCTTGAATACATGTCTTCTCATTTGCTGTATGCCTAAATCAATTTTCAGAAACTTTGAATGATTATTTGTTATAGTTTTCACAAGTTACGATTTTTTTCTGGATACTGGCTGTGAGTAACACCAGAGAGACAGAAGAGAGGAGGAAAACCTGCTATGGGAATGGCATGCACGGTCCCCTTCTCCCAGTCCTCCCTTTCGGAGTATTCGGTAGACATGCACACACGCCTGTGCGTTTCTCAAGCCGCCGGGTCTGCCGCTTGCACTGTCAGTCAGCCGCGTGCGACCCAGCTGCTACCATCGGGGCACAGAGCCGGCCCTGACTGCTTTGAGGATGGAATTCTGACTACTTTGTCATATTCTGAAGCTGTTTCTAGGGGGCCTGGGAAAGTCAGGCCCACAAACATTAACAGAACATTGATAGTGGATGCTATATCCTGTCCCATGCATAGTGTCTCTCTCTCACCAGAGAGACAGAGAGAGAGAGAAGGGAAGTGAGAAAACAAGCCATTGGGTCTGGGACTTGAACCGAGGTTGACCATGTGGAAGTCTAGCACCACCATGCCACCTGCTGGTCCCAAGACATAGTGTTTTTATTCTTTTATTTTTGAGAGATTTTTGCTACTGGGCCTGTGTGCTCACTGAAGAGAGAGAGACACAGAAAGAGAAAGTCAGAAATCACTCCCTGGGGGATGGCTATATCACAATCTCTTCTCCTCTCGAGGATTTTGGGCACACATGTCTTGGTATAAATTCCCTTTTTTTTTTTTTTTTTTCTTTTTGGGAGATTTTTGCTATAGGGCGCGTGCGCTCGCCAGAAAGACAGAGAGAGAGAGACAGAAAGTGAGAAATCACCCCCCAGAGTGGATGGCCACGCCGCAATTCCTTCTCCTCCATTCTCCTCTCGGGATCTTGGGCACGCACGCACACGCGCCTGGTGTGAGTTTAAGCCACAGGGTCCAGGACTCGAACCACGGTTGACTACATGGGAGTCCAGCAACATAGCCATTACGCCAACTGCCGGTCCCAGTCATCCTCTAGGAAGTCTTTACTGACTCTCTCCTACCTGGTGCCTCTTGGGCCTCTGCGTAGAGTTGGGTCATGATACTTGATTGTGTTCTACCTCTTCCACATCTCTCTCCCTTCTAAGGAGAACTGCCTTTTGGTGTATCCAAATCTGTGGAGCCCCTAAACCTAGCTCAGGGACTGACCCATGGAAACGCTGAGGCCAGGACTTGCCCTTTATCCGGAGGTGGCTGGTGTGACCGGAGCTGTCCACGGGCTGCAGGTACGTGGACTGGCTGCGGTACCCGAGGTGTTCTGGGGTGGCGTAGGTGGAGTGCTGTCTGCAGAGAGCCCTCTGAGGACTTCGGAGGCTTCGAGGTCTTAGTGAGGTAAGGCTTTGTGGACGTGTCCTGCTTGGTCTCAGTCCCCTGCTGGCTTCCCTTTTCCCAGGGGTGTGGGTGGCGATTATGTCCCTGAGGTCCAGTGGGCCCTGCGTGTCTCTCCTCTTGCGCTCACACAGGGAGCATCTGTGGAGCCCACACACCTGCCCATCGTTCCCTTGGGCCTGTTCTTCCCTCTTGATCTGGAGGTGGAAAGGGGCGATAGTTAATAGAGGGCAGGGCAGGCTGTGGCTCAGCTCTCGCTAAGGTTGGCCTGCCTGTGGAGGCTCTGTCCAGCCGCTGCCGCTGCTGCTGCCGCTGCCTTCCTCCTGGAGCATCCCTGCTGCTTCCGGAGCTGCTGCCCTGTCGGTCCCCAGAGGGCAGGAGTGTGAGGCTGCAGGGGGAGCCTTACCCAGTGTCCCGGCTTAGCAGGTGCTTAGGGAAATATTCCTTTGGGTGGAAACTTGCTTCATTCGTCTCTCTCCCCCTACCTGTGACTGCCACTGCCTTGGGCTGTGGGAAGGGAGCTGGAGCTGTGGAGGCATGGGGCTGGGAGTCCGAGTCCAGTGTCACCCTAACCCTGCTCTAATGAGCTGTGCCGCTTGGAACAGCTGCTTGCCCTCGCTGTCCAGGTGTCGTATGTGAGGCACTTACAGAGCCCAAGTGCGTGCCAGGGGCGTGGTGACTGTGTCTTTTCTTCTCTAAATCCTTGTGGGATGTCCGGACTCTTCTTTATTATGCTTCACGAGGCAGGGGCTGACACTACTGCCTAGCCCGGCCTCGAGCTTCTCATCTCCTACCACGGGCTCCTGGCAGGCTGGGGCCACAGGCAGGCACTGCCACACCCAGCTCGTCCTAACTTCGCGGAGAAGAAAGCCTCTGTTTTCCTCCTTGCCCATGTCACATTTTTGTCAAGCCTTTTCTAGGCTGACTCGGAGAGTAAGTGCATGTGCACATGCATGTGTATTTGTGTGCGTGTGTGTGTATAGAAGGTTGGAAACAACCCCCTAGAAAGGTGAGGTGCCAGGAGGAGAATGAGAAGGGATTGTGGTGTGGTCATCCCCCCGGGGGCTGATTTCTCACTTTCCCTCTCACTGTGTCTGTCTCTCTGTCTCTCTCTCAGCGAGTGCACGTGCCCTAAAGCAAAACCTCTAAAAAACTCCACAACCACAAACCAGCACGGGAACATGCTCAGCCCCAGCTAGTGTGCACCCTGACTTCTCACCCCAGTTACGTGTGCTTTTGTCATTGGGGTATCAGGCCTGAAAGCACTTGGGCTAAAGAAGCTCTTTCAGAAGGTTAATCTGACTGATGGACATTATGTCTTATAGAAATTCAAAGACTAACTTCAAAGGACTGTTAAATTCCAGGAACCAGGAGGAAGTCTGTCCTCAGGAGTGCCTGAGAGAGGAGGAGCGGGCCTGCCTGGATCAAGCAGATTGGAGTAGGAGTAGATACGGGTGGGCAGGGCTGGGCGTCGGGGGACTCAGAGACTGGTTCCTTAGTGTCTCCCAGGGGTCCAGGCCTTGTCCCCACAAGCAGCCTCTGCTTCTTCAGTTGCTTTGCTCACTCGGGCTGGAGTCCGGGGCTACCTTCTGTGCCAGGGCTGGTGTTTTGGCGTGGGGCAGGGGCTGGGGGCTGGCTGTACCCACTTCTGCTCGTGGCTGGGAGCTCCGCAGTTGCTTCTTCACCTGGATGGTCCAGACCGACACCCGTGGCCTGCCGTGACTCTCACAGTGGAGCTGTGTCACCCGGACAGCCCAGTCCGACACCTGTGGCCTGCCGTGACTCTCACAGTGGAGCTGTGTCACCCGGACAGCCCAGCCTGACACCCGCGGCACGTGACTCTCACAGTGGAGCTGTGTCACCCGGACGGCCCAGCCTGACACCGTGGCCTGCCGTGGCTCTCACAGTGCAGCTGTGTCACCCGGACGGCCCAGCCTGACACCTGCGGCCTGCTGTGGCTCTCACAGTGGAGCTGTGTCACCTGGACGGCCCAGCCTGACACCCGTGGCCTGCAGTGACTCTCACAGTGGAGCTGTGTCACCCGGACAGCCCAGCCCGACACCTGTGGCCTGCCGTGACTCTCACAGTGGAGCTGTGTCACCCGGACGGCCCAGCCTGACACCGTGGCCTGCCGTGACTCTCACAGTGCAGCTGTGTCACCCGGACGGCCCAGCCTGACACCTGCGGCCTGCTGTGGCTCTCACAGTGGAGCTGTGTCACCTGGACGGCCCAGCCTGACACCCGTGGCCTGCAGTGACTCTCACAGTGGAGCTGTGTCACCCGGACAGCCCAGCCCGACACCTGTGGCCTGCCATGACTCTCACAGTGGACCTGTGTCACCCGGACGGCCTAGCCTGACACCCGCAGCAGAGCTGTATCAGCTAGGCTAGTGCTCCCCACCTCTCCCCACGTGGGTGGGCCTAGGCCCTGGCACCAGCTGGTATGGCTGAACCTCTCACCATGAGACCCTCCTCCCCGGAGCAGCGGGCTCTCGGGCACTCACTGAAGTGTGAAGCTGTGAGAGTGCGGAGCTCGGAATGTGGCCATAGGATAGCACTGGCCCAGAAAATGGCCACCTAGCTCCTGCCCGGAGCAAACACTCCCCGGGGCTAACAGGTGCTAAGTGGAATTATAACACCGGCCAGCCAACCGAGTGTGTGTTCTGAGCCTGGGACTGGGCTGAGCCTTTACATGGATGATCTGTCTCATACATACAACTTGTGGTAGATATTGGTTCCCTTTCTTTTTTTATGTTTTTAGATTTTTTGCCATACAGGGAGTGTGCTTGTCAGAGAGAGAGGGTGAGAGGGAAAGTGAAAAATCATGCCCGGGAGGATGGCCACACCACAGTCCCTTTTGGGAGTGCACACATACGCCCCTGCTGTGATTTTCAGGCCACCGGGTCCGGGACTCCAACTGTGCAGCTGTCCATGTAGGATCCAGCGCCTTAACCTCCACACGGCCTGCTGGCCCCTCCCTTTTATTTATTTATTTTTGGGAGAGTGGGGCTGCTGGGTCCTTTCTGCATATGCTGGGTGTGGGCACAGTGCCCATGATGCAGGCTGGCTGTGACGGGCTAGCCCACGGTGTGAGCCCATTAGGATGTCGCTGCCTCTGTCTCCAAATTAATACACTGAAATGATGTCCCCCATGGTTGGCTGTGTAGCCATGTAGTGCTTAAGTGCTGGCGTAGAAAGCTGGACCCCAGAGGTCAGTTGTGGCTCCAATCTTGGCCTTGGTGGCTTGAAAAACATGCTGGACACAGGTACATGTGTGCCCCAAATCCCGATGGGATGGAGAGATGGAGGGAAAAGGATGGAGACATGGCCACGTGCCCCTGGGGCTGCTTTCCTGATCTCGCTGGTGCGTGCACGTGCCCTCTGGCAGTTATAATTTTTTCTTTATTTGGATAGACTGTGTACACACACACCTGAGAGGCAGAGAGGGCGGGGACGAGAAGCATACTCCGCAGTCTGGCCGCGTGGTCTCTGCCCTGCGGGCCTCCAGCCTGGCGGGCCCTGGGCGCTCACACACATGCCTCATGAGTGGCCTCCCCTGGCTGACCTGGCCAGGACTCAAACCAGGTCACTACGTGCGATCCAGCCTCTCCCAAGGAGCATATTATTGCTGTGCCTACCCACTACCCCCTTTTAAAAGGTTACTTATCTCTCCTATGAGAGAAGACAGAGAGACAGGCACCCCGGCAGGGTCTGCACACAGATCCAGCCCTAGCCCCGACTCTGGGCATGGGCACGTGCCTGGCATGCACAGGGAGGCACTGAGATGTGAACCCAGAGCCCTCCCATGTGGCTCTGTTTGTGTCACCGCGGGCCTGCTGCCTGGCACCTCTTCACAGGTCAGCCACCCGAGGCTCACAGCTGAAATAACCAGACTAAGCGGGCAGAGGCCCAGAAGTGGCAGGGCCGTGACCCCTGGCCAGAGCGGGGTTTCACCACTATGCTGTCTGCCTCCCTAGGGCTCTGGACTGGACATTTTCACAGGCTGTGTGTGCCGGACTGGTGGGAACGGTGCTGGGGGTGAGCTCAGTGAACTCTCAGTCCCACCTCTACCTGGGACTGGCTGCACGGACTGCTCTGCAGGACAACGGGAAATGCAGGCTGGGCTCAAGCAGGCCCTGGCCGGAGAGGCACATTTCAGCTGGAGGCGGGGGCAGCTAGCTGCTGTGCCCCACTGCACGCCCTCCTCAGCATGGGGCCTTACGAGGAAGGTGACCTGCAGCAGCTTTTCAGGTATGGACCCCGGCAGAGATCCCTGGCTGGAGGGATGGCGGAGGGGAGGGCAGCAATGTCCTGTTTTGCAGAGGTGGCCGGGAAGGGGCAGCTGCACTGTTCAGGGGCTGCAGCTCTGTTCTTGAGCCTCAGCCCTCTTGTGTTTCCTTCTCCCTAAAGCCCTGCAGGTGTGTACTTCGGCCCCCTGGAGTCCCTGCCTAGATATCCGGCCCTCTCTGGGACCACGTGCACAGTCGGTAGGGCCCCTCCCTCCAGGCAGCTCACGCCATCCCTTTAAACCCTTGATTTGAGCAAGGTACCCACACACCAGGTCTCTTCATTTTTCTCTCGGCTTGGTACGAGGAGACTTCAAACAAGTCACAGAAAACGGAATTAAAGCATATGTTCATTTTGGTGCAAAAAATTTAGAAATTCATGCATAGTTTTTTCACAATATTTATTTTCTTTTTAAAAATACATAATTATTGGGAACCAGCAGTTAGCGTAATGGCTATGTCGCTGGACTCCCACGTAGTCGACCACGGTTTGCATCCTGGATCCGGTGGCTTAAAACACACGCCGGGCACGTGTGCGTGCGTGCCCAGGATCCCGGGAAGAGAAAGGAGGAGAAGGGATTGTGGCGTGACCACCCCCCGGGGGGTGATTTCTCGCTTTCTGTCTCTATGTCTCTCTCTGTCTATCTGGCGAGTGCACGTGCCCTATAGCACAAAAAAAAATTATTTAAGTTTATTTATTTATTTTTTTTGAAATTTTGCTATAGGGCACATGCACTCACCAGAGAGAAAGAGAGAGAGGTGAGAAAGCAAGTTGCGGGAAAGCAAGTGGGACTAGAACTGCTGTCAACGATGTGGGAGCTCAGCGCCTTAACCATCACGCCGCCTGTTGGCCCCATAATATCCATTTGCTATGAACTTTAAAGTTGTTTTTTTTGGTCAGAGGACAGGTGCACTTGCCAGAGACATGGAGGGAGAAAGTGCCTGCCGCAGGCGGTGGTTAGGCTGACGGCGTTCTTCCTGCTGCTGCAGTCCTCCAAGACGCTGAGATTCTGGCCATGCACTGACACAGGCCCGATGAACTCCTGGGATTTGAACCTGGTCAGTCAGCCATGTGGGATCCAGCTACTTTAACTACTAGGGCACTCCCCCTCCCAACCTGCTCCCCAAGAACTTTTTGAAGATCCCTCATAGGTCTTCCTGTTATTTCTAATTCCTGCTTTAAAGCCACAGGGAACACTAAAAAACCCTCTTGGCTGGGGTCACCGTCTCAATTTCGTCACTGTTCTCCCTCCCCAAGCCGTTATGTTCAGAGAATGTCCGGGGACTGGTCATGCGTGGCTCTCTGCCCCCTCCCCACCAGCAACACGAAGACCTGTCTGCGGTGCTGGTGCTGCTGTTCCTGGCCCTTCCTAGCAGCAGGGCCTGAATATCCCATTCATTGTCAAGTCTCAGGGAAAGGCAGTGGCCCCCAGGAAGGGCCCTCTGCTTGTGGTGGGGGCTGTGCTGACCAGGGCGGAAGCCTGGGCCGTGGACCTGTTGGTGCTGGGGGCAGGTCACTCCTGAGCCTCGCAGTTCGGACGTGGGACTCCCAGAGACTCTAGGAATCCTGTACTCTGCTCACGTGCTCCCAGCGCCGACGCCTCACTCCAGTGTCCCCCCATGCAGGCGACCACCACTTCACTTCTCACCCTCCAGACCCACACGTCCCCACCCCGCCCTGCGCCCCAGCCTCCCTTCCTCCCCGCTGGGCCCGCTCCCCGCCCCCGCCTCGCCCGCGGTCTCCCCGGTCGCTCAGCTCCGCGCCTCCCCGAGCTCCCCGCCACCTGGGGCTCGGCTCGCCCCATCCAGTGGGTCCCACCCGGGTGTCCCCGCTGC
>NW_006160094.1:6907045-6907696 GCF_000334495.1 Tupaia belangeri chinensis | reverse complement strand
CGGGGGCAGCCGGGGGTGCAGGCGAGTTCGCCTTCGCCTACCTGGCCTGGCTCATCTACTCCATCGCCTTCACGCCCAAGGTGGTGCTTATCCTAGGCACTTCCATCCTGGATCTCATCGAGCTGCGCGCGCCCTTTGGCACCACGGGCTTCCGCCTCACCATGGCGCTGTCGGTGCCCCTGCTCTACAGCCTGGTGCGGGCCATCAGCGAGGCGGGCGCGCCCCCAGGCTCGGCCGGACCCCTGCAACTGCAGCCCCAGCAGCACCGCGCCGCAGGCTGCTTCCTAGGCACGTGTCTGGATCTGCTCGACAGCTTCAGCCTGGTGGAGCTGACGCTGGAAGGCCGCGTGCCGCTGCCCGCGCACCTGCGCTACCTGCTTATCGGCGTTTACTTCCTTACCCTGGCCTCGCCGGTGCTCTGGCTCTACGAGCTCAACGCCGCTGCAGCCTCGTCCTGGGGCCAGGCCTCTGGGCCGGGCAGCTGCAGCCGCCTCCTGCGCCTGCTGGGGGGCTGCCTGGTGGACGTGCCCTTGCTGGCGCTGCGCTGCCTCCTCGTGGTCAGCTACCAGCAGCCCCTCTCCATCTTCATGCTCAAGAATCTCTTCTTCCTTGGCTGCCTTGGCCTGGAGGCCTTGGAGGGCTGCTGGGACC
>NW_006160094.1:6903061-6906422 GCF_000334495.1 Tupaia belangeri chinensis | reverse complement strand
CTTGCCTGCCGCGGCCTGGAGGCTTGGGAGGGCTGCTGGGACCGGGGTAGCCGGGCCTCCCCGAGTCGGGCCAGGGGGGGCTATGGTGCTCCGCCCTCTGCGCCCCCGCCACCGCCGCCATCTCAGGGAGGCTCCCAGCTGGGCCACTGCATTTCGGAGAACGAAGGCGGGGCCCATGGCTATGTCAACACCTTGGCTGTGGCCTCCCAGAATTGAGGGGTGCAGGCAGGGGGGCTCGGTTTGGGGTTAGCAGTCTCCAGTCCCTTGTCTTCTGACGTTCTCAGATTGATGGGACTTTCTGGAAGGCGGAGCTGCTGGTAGGGCAAAGGGTCACGTGTCCATCTACACCCCAGGGGAAGACTGCTGGGTGGGAGCGCCCTGTCCGGTCTGCTTGTAGTCCCCTTCTCCAGAGCCTCCCTTGAGGCTGACCTCCAAGGGGCTGACCCTGCGCTGGCCTTCCCTGCCCCACCCTAATCCCATTCACTGTGGGGTAGAATGGTGGAAAGAGGGTGCTCAGGCAGGGGAGTGCTGGGCCTTGGGCCTTCCCCTATACTTGCAAGTGCCACCCTCTCTCAGGCTGCGATTAGTGGCCATTGACCCGCGCCTTGAACTTGACCCGGAATCCACTCTTCCCTTGATGTATCTCTGCAATTCCTTCCAGGTGGTAGCTGCAACATGTGTCTCTATGTGTGTGTAGCGTGTTTTCTTGTGTCCACCCTGTGCCCCTTGCGATTGGCAGGAGATCTGGGGAGGCCCTGCCTTGCCCTCACACATACTGTCCTCTCCTCTTTCCTGCCTGCATTTGTGACCAAGAATTCCCAGGAAGAGCTGGGCTCCTGGGAGCGGCCCCGGTAGCTCTCCTCCAAGGGAGCAGCTCAGCCAGGACCTCCCTCAGCCCTGCTCCTCTCTTCCCAGCTCAGGGGGAGGTCATACTCTAAGGACCAAACGGCACCCTTTTTGGGGTGAGTGAGCATTTTCTACCTCTGTGCTTTCGGTTTTTGTTGCATCATCCACTGATGCTGCTTGCAAAAAATAAAGACAAAAATACTCAGAAGTTGCATTCAACATGGCCGCCAGACCCAGCCGGGTTTGGGGCCAGTGTTCTTACAGGGTCTGCGGAGTATCAGCCATTGGCTTGCCCTCTTTCTGTTCCTCCCTCTGCATCCAAAACTTTTACCCTTCTTGTGGCTCGGTGCCACCTGGATTAGATCTTGGCTCGGAGCACCACCTTTGGCGGGTCCCTGGGTGGATGTGACGTTGGGCCACACTCAGGCCCAGTTCCCCACTGCCCCTTCCTCGGGGAGGCTTGGGGGAGATCAGAAGGAGATGACCTTTCTTCTGCTCTGTTAAGGGCCTCGCTGGGGACAGGAAGGCGCAGGACGCTGCTGCCCCCCGCCTCTCCCCAGTGTCTCTCTGTCGAGGGTGATAACGAGACACAAGGCCTGCCACTTACACGCCTGGAATCTTCGAGGCAGGCAGGTATTTTTAGGGGAGGTGAGGGTGCAGGAGGACAGCTGGGGGCAAGACCAGGAAATACTCACTTTCCTCCCCCCTCACAGGAAGGGGTAGGAGGCAAACCGTTAAAGATTTTCGTTTCCCTTCTCCTTTCTTAGGCTTACGTGTGGTGTGCTGTAATGAGCCCTGGGCAAGGGGCCCGGACATGGACTCGTGTGCTCACTCTGTCATAGCTCGGAGTGACACGCGGTTATCACTTTCTGGGCCTTGGTTTGCTCACGTTAAAAATCAGAGTTGGATTCATGTTCTTTAAGCTACCTTTCAACTCTAGCACCCCTTGGGTTTATGGCTGCAGACGTTCCTTGTCAAGGTGGGCAGGAGAGGAGCCAGCAGGGCGTCCTTGCAGACACACCTCTGCTTCCGGCCTGGGTGTGCCTGACACTCGGATTGGAGAGCAGAGGGACGGCTCTGGGCCCCGGGCCTGGGGCAGGACTGTGATGTCTGCTCCAGCTGCACTGACTCTGGCCTCCTGGAACCCGCTGCAGGGCGGGGCCTAAAGTGCCAGGTCACTGACCATTAAACTCATTCAGTGCCCGGGCCAAGCAGCGCCCCCGCCCCACTGCTGGGCTGTCTGAGAACAGGGCGCTTTCTCTCCCACTGCTTGGGGGCTTGTGAACAGATGCCTGCGGAGGCAGAGACAAGGAGGGGTTAGTGGCTTGCCAGAGTTCTCTCAAGCCTGCTCCGAGTGCGAGGAACCTGGGAGCCTGTTTACACTCAGCGCCCTGTTCCCAGCCCCTGCACTCGGTCCAGTACCACTGGCCGAATTTCGCCGTAAGTCAGCTTTTTCTGCCGTCTCCTGCTCCCTACGACTCCTCTTCTTTCCTTTTGATTGTATCAAGGTTTGGGGTCTAGGCCACGGGTGGGTGCCGAGCGCTGTTCCCTCCGTTCCCAAGCCTCTCCAGCTTTGCTGTTTCTCTGCTACCTAATCTCAGTGACTGTGACAGGACAGCATCTGAGCCCTGGCTGTGGCGGCCAGCCCTACCCACCTGTCTGTACTGTTAGAAGGCCACCTCCCGACGGCGTCCTGTAAGATCTGCAGCTCTGTTGGGCTTTGGTGGGAGGCCGTGATAAGTCCCAGTGAGCTGCCACTTCCCTGGGTTGTCCAGAGACAGGTGGCAGCTGGGCTGACCTGGTGGAGCCAGCCTGGCAGGCCCTGTGTGAGCCCTACTCACCTGGACACCCTCTTACCCGGCAAGCGCCTTGTGTGTGGGCAGTGCACCTCTCTGGTGTGTTTCCCTTGGGTCCTTTCGCTCACTTCCCCAGCTCCATTCACCACAAGGAATGGCCCCTAACATGTCCTTTGCCTTGCAGCCTGGGCACTGCTGTCTGGGCACTTGCAGTGCAGGGTCAGACCTGAGAGGCCCCGGGGGCAGGGTGAAGCCGTGGTGTGGCTCGCAGGGAGCCAGACTCAGGAGCAAGACCTGAGTGCCCCTAGTCATTGGGCCCCCCAGTCCTCGTTTTAATGAGCCCAGACCCTCCCCAGACCGTTCTGTTCTCACACCCCTGGCTCTGAGTCGGGGGTGGTGTGGAGAGAGCGAGCTGGCAGCCAGAGCCAGGAAGAAGGGAAGTGGCACCTCACTAGCATTTCTCACGTTTTTTTCTTTTTTTCCTCCTTCTCTTTTTAAAAATAAAGCCAGACTCCGTTCTGAAAATAAAAAACTTGACACTTGTGACAGGCATCTTGTGTGGTTTGTTTTAAGATCTTTCCCGTCCTGGTTTCCTTACTAAAGTCTTAAATGCCACAGTGACATTTGTCATTGTTTTACACCTGGGCTGCTTCCTTCTAGGCTGTGGGCATGGTGTTCAGGAGGATGGGGAGCCCAGGGCCTGCGGCTGGGGGGGGGCC
>NW_006160094.1:6901497-6901808 GCF_000334495.1 Tupaia belangeri chinensis | reverse complement strand
GGGAGCCAGGGCCCGGGGCCGGGTGGGCGCCCAGCCGGTACTGTGTGGGCTCAGCTGGCTTGGAGGGACGCAGCCCCCGAGTGCTGTCCCCAGCTGCCCAGGCCCGTCCTCCCATTCCCGTCTCAGAACGCTCCTCGTCCGTCAGAAACACTGCCCCTCCATTACTCGCTCCAGCCAGGACTCTCATGTGAATGGGAAGCACAAGGCCATGTGGTTTTCATTTTTTTTTTTTAAACTGAAGGAGTTTGAGGTGGAACATTGGGTCTGCACCAAAATAAAATCTTTTTTTTTTTAAGCACAGAGGCACACAA
>NW_006160094.1:6866659-6901473 GCF_000334495.1 Tupaia belangeri chinensis | reverse complement strand
TTCCCTACATTCGATGCTTCTGACTATTCCGAAGGCTCCACAGAGGTCGACCAAATGGGCAAAGGAGGGTGGGAGAGTCCGGAGCCTGTGCTCGCTCTGCCTCCTACTAGCAGCGTGGTTTTGGGCAAAGACCTGACCTCTGGAACTTCGTCAGCATTTATAAAGTGGGAGAGGGTCAGCCAATGGTCTGGTGCTTGAGGCTGGTGGATCCCACGTGGTTCAAATCCCAGCGTGTTTTCCTTTTTTTTTTGGAGAGGTGTTTGCTATAGGGTACCTGTGCTCGCCAGAAAGATAGAGAGAGACAGAGAGACAGAAAGTGAGAAATCCCCCCCAGGGGGATGGTCACGCCGCAATCCCTTCTCCTCCATTCTCCTCTCGGGATCTTGGGCACGCACGCACATGCGCCTGGCCTGAGTTTAAACCACCAGGTCCGGGACACGAACTGGGGTTGACTACATGGGAGTCCAGCAACATAGCCGTTACACCAACTGCTGGCCCTCCCAGCGTGTTTTTTAGCACAGCACCGCCATGAGGGTGCTTTCTGACTCCCTCTCTGTCTCCATGTCTCTGGCCAGTGCACGTACCCTGTAGCAAGTCACAGAAAGACCGACAGTACCCTCGGCCTCACAGAGCTGTGGTGAGCACCAAATGAGGCAGCTACGCAAACATGGTCTCTCCCAACATTCTTATAACACGGACGACCTGTGCACACAGATCAGCACAGCCCAACACCACGTCTTCACCTTCCCTAACCCTGATATAAAACGAGGTGCTGCATGGCCAAGCGCGTCACGCAGACCTACCTAGTCTTCATAGCCAACGAGCTGGCGCTCCCATGGCAGCCTCTGGGCATGCACGAAGCACTTTGTGAGCGTGGGGGCTGAGGAGGACTCTGCTTGTGTGTGTGGGGTGCAGCCTGGAGCTTTGGGGAGTCCAGTTCATGGTCCTTGGGACCCACCGGCCCCAAGTGCAACCTGACCTGTGCAGTGCCTGCTCTCACCCCCCACACGCCCCAACCTTCCCGGCACTTGTGGACAGGCAGGAGACGACCCGCCAGCCTTCAGCCTCTGTCCTTTCACTGTATGGAGCCTTCGACTGCAGGGCTGGAGGAAAAATGGGGGTCCCACACACTCACAGGCTGCGGTGGATGTGCGCGAACCCGAAGTTTGCCTGGCTGTGTTCCGCATGTCAGTGCATGCCCAGGACTTGGGAGCTGAGCAACTGTGACTGTGTGGCTCGGGAAAACCCACCTGGCGTCCCACTCCAGCTCACAGCGCAAGCCCAGGAAACCGGCTGTTCCCAGCATGACTCCCAGCCCCAGGGCACCCTGAAGCATTGGGGTGCATGAGCTCAGAAAAGCTGGCACCCAGGAGCCCTGGCCAGGAGCGCACTAGCTGATCCTGTCCCCACACCGTGGGCCTCACGCCTGCTCCCAGGCAATAGTGCGCATCCGGACAAACCGCTAACCTCTGCTCCCTCACCAATCCCAAACTACTCGCTTTGCCTTTGAGTTAGACCTGGGCACGTCTCCCTATTCTTACTCCGGTGCCCCGACAGCTGTCAGCTGCTGGGGACCTTACTTCCCCTCCAGGGCTGTTAGCGGCTCTCTGTGGCTCGTTCAGGAGGGATGAGGTGTCTCGGAGGAAGCTCGGCAGTGATAATGCGTTTCCCGTCCTGGACTGGAGGGCAGCGGCCTCCCTGCTATTACTCCGGGTGCATTCCTTGAACCTCACGGCAGCATCCTGCTCAGCCCAGCAGCGCGGAGGACAGCAGCGCGTGTGGAACACCCTGAGTGACCGAGGCTCGGCTGAATCTCCCAGCACCATCTGCAGGCTGGTGGGATCATCTTTCTTCTGACCCTCAGGAGAAGGCCCCCTATGCGGAAGGGCAGAGGCCAGTGTTGGACAGGTACTCACCACCTTTCTTCGTGGCCTGGAAGGTTTGGGGGAAGCTGGACGAGTGGGACAGCAGGGTTAGGTTGCACTGAGGGCCGAGTGGTTCCCAAGGGACAGGAATAGAAACCCCCAGAGCTCCAGGGCTCCTTGCTCAGAGCACGAGGGTCTCCTCGAAGTCCATTAGCCCCCCTGCAAGTGGACTTTGAGTCCTCTGTGGGAGTCGCCTGTGAGGCCTGGGTGCTCGGAGTTCCCATCTCGGGAGTAAGGGGGCAGGTACAGAGGGTTCCCACCTCGTGTGGCGTTTAAGTGCCTGTGCCAGGAATTTGCTGAGGGGGAGCACACGGGAGGCCCAGGCAGGATGGAGGGTGCCTCCAGCGGGGAGATCTGTGGAGTCAGGAAAGGGCAGGAGAAGGGAGAGTGTCCAGGCCCAGCTCGGAAGGCAGGGGCAGAGCTGAAGTTTCAGGCCCTCAGGGCTGGGTATTTACGAACACTGGCCATGTGTGCCATGATCTGGGAAAACGCAGACACCCAGAGCTGGGGGCCCAGGCTTGAGCCTGCATGAGAGCGGGCTTCCAGCCAGGGCTTTTGGGATCCAGCCTTCTGTGTTCAAAGGCGGTGATGCACCATTGCCCAGACAGCTGGCCCTGGGCTGCTCAGACTTTGATGCAGCGGGCGGGCTGGGAGACGCCCTGCGGCAGACAGGTTTCCAGGCTTTAGGAGCCCAGCCACTCCTCGCTCGAGCCTGCTGTCCGCTTATTCATCTGTCCACAGGGTGGATTGTGGCGACTCCCTCTCTGCCACTAATTTTGGGTGAGCTTTCTCAAAGAACACAGTTAGTTGTCTCCTCCTTGGGGGCCGCTTGTGCTAATAGCTGGATGTGCACGACAAAGACAGGCCCAGCTCAAGCCGAAGCCGCCCGGAGCAGTCCGTGGGGTTCCTGGGTTCCATTTCCTCTTCTGGCTCTGCAGACGAAGGCCCCGTACCATCTACCGGCAGAGGCGGAAGCTTTTGGGGTGGTTCCTGCCTTGCCACATTTGGGCATACAGGTTTGGGGTGGGCAGGGACAGCAACAATTTCATGTTGAGTTACACTCAGAGTTACCCTCAGGTGGACCTGGGCATGGGCTGGGGTTAAAGGTAACTTTCTAGTCCTGCAGCTAGAAAAGGTCACCAGTGCAGGGCCTGGGACAGGGCTCTCAGAATTTAGCGGCCTGTGCTTGTGTGCCCAGAATGGCCATTCACCACACTGGTTTTCGCACTGCTCAGAATCCAGTGGCAGGTTTGAGAGGATAGCCTGGGTTGGGAGCCTCCCTAAGGAAACTGGGCTTTCAGGGTTTAGCTTTCCCATCCACGCCACGCCTTGAGCTGGCCTCCCACCTTATGCGTCCACAGGCTAGTATGTGGCATTCTGTCTATTATGACAGATTCTGGGTGGGTTTTCTTTTTTTAAAATGAATTATTTTTATTTAATATTATTATTATTTTTGGAAAGATTTTTGCTATAAGGTGTGTGCGCTTGCCAGAAAGACAAAGAGAGACAGAGAGACAGAAAGTGAGAAATCACTCCCCAGGGAGGATGGCCACGCCACGATCCCTTCTCCTCCATTCTTCTCTCAAGACCTTGGGCACGCACATACACGCGCCCCGCGTGAGTTTAAGCTGCTGGGCCCGGGACTTGAACTGTGGTCAGCTACATGGGAATCTAGCGACATAGCCATTATGCTAACTGCTGGTCTCAATATTATTTTTAAAATTTGATGTGTGTGAGAGAGAGAGAAAGAAAGCAAGTTGCCAGGTCCAGGACTCGAACTGTAGTCAACCACGTGGGAGTCCAGTGCCTTAACCACTATGCCACCTGCCAGCCCCGGGTGGGTTTTCTTATACCTCAGTAGTTTCCTGCTCAGCCGCCCAGTTCTGCAGAAAGCAGGGACATGCAGGACACACAAGCTACCTAGCACAGTCTGGGGACCGTCGGACCCCTCTCTTCCTCTGACCTTACAATCAAGCTCCTATTATCTAAGGGCATGGCTGGAGCCTTTGGGGCTGGTGCCTGCCTTTAGGGAATGCTTGGGTTCCGTTTTCCTGAGACAGAGTTGCTTCCAAGTTCCCACAGGAGCCCAGGAACTCTAGATCCTGCTGGTCAGAGAATGGAAGTCTCTAGAAAGCTCATTAGCCCTGGGTGTGGGCTCCGAGCAGTTTATAGGAAACACCTGTTAGGAGCAGCACTTCTGGCCTCGTCTCTGAGGTAGGCTGAGGGAACTGGGCTCTGCTGGCAGGGATTTAAATAAGAGGTCCTGTGTACTTCCGTCATTGTGAAAAGAGAAAGCTGCGTGGGATGAGTTGCCTGGAGGGCAGGGGAGGCTCCCAAGCTCCTGATAGGAACTAAGGCCTCACTGATAACAGCCTAGAAAGGTCTAGAAGCTCTTAGGCTGGGAGGGCAGGCCTCTGAGTCATTCGAGAGGAACCGCCTGTTACAATTGGGCAGTTCTAGTTTGACCTCCCAAGGTAGGTTATAGGGTACCGGGGTGGGGGTTCAGACCAAGGAGGGATTTAAATTGAAATTCTGTGATTATATACGGGGTGGGAAGAGCAGAAACCGCATGGCTTTAGTTGCCCTGGGAAACTGGTGGTTGCCAAGGTCCCATAAAGAGAGGCCCAAGGGTTCCAGGCCTCACTGCTCAAGCAAGGAGTCTCTGGGAAACGTCTCAGCCCCGTGGTGGAGCGCCGCTGAGCCGGTTTACAGTGAAACGCCAGCGAGGCCTGGGCTCTCGATGCTCAGCTCCATGAGCAGTCTGCAGGGCTGAGTGCTCGGGGTGAGCGCTGGTTTAACTGCCAGCTTCTGAGCTTCTGCAGGGAGTAATGGTGCAGAGAGTGGGCGCTGCATGGCTTACTTGTCGGGAGGGACGGGTGGGTTTTGAGGGGTATTTCTCTCTTTATTCATTTATTTATTTTTTAAAGAGGTTTTTGCTATAGGGCACATGTGCTTGCAAAAAAGACAGAGAGACAGAAAGCGAGAAATCACCCCCCACCCCCCGGGGAATGGCCACGCTGCAATCCCTTTGAGGGGTATCAAGAGGCGACTCAGACACTGAAGGGCCGGACCTGGGTCACTTTACGTGAAACAGCTGCCTTCCTGGGTGCTTGAGGACTTAGCTTATAGTAAGACCGCCAAGTGTGCACTTAGCTGCATCCTTCTGGAATCGTGTATTATTATGGGATGATGATGGGAAACAGGAGCTGCTTGGGCTGAGTGTCTGAGGGCTGGCTTGTTCCCAAGCTTAGGTAGTCACGGCCATGAGGACTGGCCTCACTGATCAGAGCACGGAGGTTTTCCCAGTAGTGCATTAGTCCCATGGAAAAAGCCTCTGAGTCTATTTATAGGAACAACCTGTTAAGATTGGGTATTTGGGACCAGATGGTATAATGGTTACATCACTGGACTATGAAGGAGTTAACCATGGTTCGTGTCCCAGACCTGGTGGCTTAAAACTCATGCCAAGTGCAAGTGCATGTGTGCCCCAAACCCCGAGAGGATTCTGTTTCGAGATGTCCTGAGGGTGGTCCGCAAGGTTCAACAGCCCCAGTTCCAGGAGCTCCAGGTCCCGCTGATGAGCGTATGAAACAGTAGTTGGTGTTTCTCAGAAGCCCGAGACTTCTGCAGGGGTGAACTTCTAAGTAGGCTTTTTAGGAAGGAAATGTTAAGAGTGGGCAAGTGAGAACATTTTAAAAAATAATTATTTTTATTTTAAAATTTAACTTTATTTACCTTTTACAATTTTATTTGTTACTATTTATTATTTTAAAATTTGACCAAAGAGAGAGATAGAGGAAAGAGAGAAAGCAAGCCACCAGGCCTGGGACTTGAACCATGGTCAACAATGTAGGAGTCCAGTGACATAACCATTATGCCATCTGTTGGTCCCCAGGTTTTCTTTCAAAGAATTAATTTTATTTATTAATTTTCTATAGGGCAAATATGCTCACCAGAGAGGGACAGAGGGAAAGTGAGAAAGCTAGCTGCTGGATCCAGGACTTGAACTGCAGTCAGCCATGTGGGAGTACAACACCTTAACCAGCACATGACTTGCTGGTCCCGCGTCTAGAGGTTTTCTTATTGCCTTATAGCCTCAGTCCTCAGAGCAAGAAGTATCTCTAAAGCCCAACAATCCCGTTGGAGTGAGTCTACTTGTCGTTGGTGTGAAGCTTTGGGTTACATCGTGGGGTATTGGGGGTTTCAGCTAGAGCAGTGGTATGAAGCAGCTTTCTGGTATTATGTCCTGGGATTGTGGTGGGAAGAGCCTGGGTTGTGTGGCCCTAAGAGCCAGGTGGTTCCCAAGTAACCTGGGAATTAGGAACTTGGGCAGGTAGTGAGAGTTCCAGTTGATCTCAGATTTACATGTGTTGGTGTAATAGCTACAAGAACAGACTGCTTGGGTTGAGTTGCTCTGAGGACCAGGTGGTCCTCACCTTTGAACCAAGGTTCAAAACTAAGACCCCCCAAAGCTCTAGGCGTCACTTTTCAGAGCCTGGAGAGTCTCAAAAGCTCACTGTCCCTGCAGGGAGGGCTTTTTGTTGTTTCCTAGGAGACACCTGTGAGACCTGCGTACCCGAGTTAGCTTCCAGGGTGAGCTGGGCACAGAACTGTGGCCTCAGAGGGATTCCACGCTGCCCTCCTGGTATTGTGTACTGGGAAACTGCAGGAAGAGCGGAGACGGTTTGGTTCGTGCTGCACCAAGGGCCAGGTAGCCCCCAAAGTTTGATGATACGAACCCTTGGCACTACTGGCTTCAGTGACCTGACCGTGAAGGGTCTCACTAGCCCTGCACTGGTGGCCCTCTGGTCCCTTACATAAGAGCACCTGTGAGCCCGTGTGCTTGACTCGTGGGTACACAGGGTTTCAGGGTTTGGCCCTGAACAAAAACTTCAGTGCAGGTTCTTGGGATTGCATGCCGGGCACGGAGAGAACAGGGCAAGCTTCAGAAATAAGAGTGAGGCGATCTGGGGCTGTGACGGGACCTCTTCAGTGCTGTGTTGGCGGGGCTGTGAGCTCTCTTTTAGGAAACCCACCTCTGACAGGGTACTTGATGCCCGAGTCTGGAGGGTAGTGAGGGTTTGCCTGAGCTGAGATTTAAATGCAAGTTTCCAAAATTATGTACTAAAATACTTGCAGAAAAAGCAGAGGCTGTGTGGGCTGACTCACCGACGGCCCACATGGTTCCCAAGGTCCAATAATAAGAGCCCAGAAGCTCTAGGCCTCATTGCTCAGAACCAGGAAAGGGGGCTCCTAAAAGGTCATTAGTTTTGGAGCCAGGAGCTGGCATGGTGGTTAAGGCACTGGACTCCCCCACAGCTAACTGCAGTTCAAGTCCTGGATCTGGTAGCTTGAAAATCATGCTAGGTGTGAGTGTGTGTGTGCTCCCCAAAAATCCCAAGAGGAGAATGAAGAAAGGACTGCAGTGTGGCCATCCCCAGACTGACTTCTCACATTCCCTTTCTCTCTCTGGCCAGCACAGTCACCCTTTGGCAAAAATCTTAAATTAAAAAAAAAAAAAGTCATTAGTTTTCCAGGGTAGGCCTAGAAGTCGTTTCATAGGAAATACCTGGAAAACAAGCTACTTGAGGCCTTTCTGGTTAGCCTGCAGAGTACTGAAATTCTGGCCCGAGTATGGATTTACATGCCTTCTTAAGTTGGGTACTGCAGCAATTGTAGGAAGACCAGAGACTGTGTGGGCTTAGTGTCTCAGGGCAGAGGGGTCTTGCGGTCCCACAGGAGGAGCTTAGAGGCCTGTGTTTTCTGTTCTCAGCACGGAGTATCTCCTGGAAGTTTATCCCTATGACCGCAGGCCTCTGTGTCATTTTTCAAAAAAACATCTGTGGGCCAACAGGTGGCATGGAGATTAAAGCTCTGGGTTCCACAACCAATTACATGGTTCAGGTCCTGGATCCGGTGGCTTGAAAATCACACCAGGTGCATGTACATGCATGCCCCAAATCCCAAGAATATATGGACTAGCAGTTGGCGTAATGGCTATGTCGCTGGACTCCCATGTAGTCGACCGCTGTGTGAGTCTCAGACCAGGTGGCTTAAACTCATGCTGGGTGTGTGTGCGTGTGTGCCCAAGATCCTGAGGAGAGAATGGAGGAGAAGGGATTGCGGCATGGTCATCCCCCTTGGGGAGTGATTTCTTGCTTTCTGTCTCTCTGTCTCTGTTTGTCTGGCGAGTGCATGCGCCCTATAGCAAAAACCTCTCCAAAAAAAAAGAAAAAAAGAAGAAAAGAAAAAGAAAACCCCAAAAAATACAAACTAAAGAAGATATTGGAGAAGAAGAGGGAGACTGTGGGATCCCTCCTGGAAGGGAGGGTGATTTCTCACTTTCTGTCTCTCTCACGAGCCCATCAGTTCTATAGCAAAAAAACAAAAACCAAAAAAACTAAAACAAAAACATCTATAAAGTCTGAATACTATAAGCTTCCTAGTTACAGGGTGGGGTATTGGGGGTTCCAGCCAGAGCAGGGGTTCAAAGCAGCATTCTGGTATTATGTCCTGGGATCGTGGTGGGAAGAGCAGTAACAGCCTGGGTTGTGTGGCCCCAAGGGCCAGATGGTCCCCAAAGTTCAATACCTGGTACAATGTCCACTCCAGACCTCAGCCATAGGTCCTGGAGCATCTCCTGAAAGCGCATGAGCTGTTCGGTGCTGGGCCTCTTAACCCTTTCATAGCCCTAACTTGTGAAGCCTATGTGCTTGATCCCCTAGTCCCATAGATAGTCTACAGGGTAGTGAAAGTCGGGGGGAAAAACAATTTAAATGCAAGTTTCCAGAATTGTGTGCTGGGGAAACAGAAAAAGCAAGTCGAGTTGCTTTAGAAGCTGGGTGATTCCAAAGGTATGATAATATAAGCTCGGGCCCTCCATACCTCACTGAACAGAGCATCTAGTAATAGTTTTTCTCAGGCAGCAAGTGGCTTGACGGTTAAGGCGCTGGACTCCCACACGTTCGACCATGGTTCAAGTCCTGGACCTGAAGCTTGCTTTCTCATTCTCCCTCTCTCTCTAGTCAAATTGAATAATAATAATAATAATAAAAGAATTCTTTTAAAAAAATAGTTCATCCCCAAACTCATTAGCCCTGCAAGGGTAGGCCTTGATTATTTTATAGGAACACCTGTGAAGCCTGGGTATTTGTGACTTTAGCTCCCTAGTTGGGCTGCTAAATAGTGAGGGTTCAAGCTTAAGCATGGATGCGAATGACCTCCTATGGAGTTGTGCGAGCTACACCCAGCTTAATGACCCACCGCTCAGACTTACGATCAGCTCAGGGAGTGTCCTTTCTCAGTCTCTCCTTCCCTCAGTTGGTTTCCTACTCACTACACAAATTACACTTGTAATCACACAAGACCATGTTTTTTTTTTGGTTTTATTTTATTTTTAAAAAATAATTATTTAATTTTATTTATTCATTCATTTTATTTTAATTTAACCAGAGACAGAGACACAGAGAGAAGGAAAGTGAGAAATCAAGCTGCTAGGCCCAGGACTTGAACTGTGGTTGGCCATGTGGAAGTGTCCAGTGCCTTAACCACCACACCACCTGCTGGCCCCAATTTTTGGTTTTATTTTTAATTTGTTATAGGGCACATGTGCTCACCAGAGAGAGACAGAGAGAGAAAGAGGGAAAGAAAGAAAGCAAGCCACCAGGTCCAGGACTCAAACCATGTTTGGCCATGTGGAAGTCTAGCTTCTTAACTACCTACCACCTGCTGGCCCCGAGACTACATATTTTGTTTATAGATTTGTAATTTATTGTTCACTCATAGTAGTACTCAGAATTAATAAAAATGATTACCTTCAATTTATATTATTGTGTTGTGTCTTGTTGCTTTCTGGAACTTAGATTATGTATGCCTTTGCGTGGCTAGAGTTACATGATTCTAGTGTGATGTCATGTGATGGCTATTGGAAAGTATATACCCCGTGGCACTAGGACACTAAGACATCAGCCGCTAAGCCCCTTGCGTACTGACCAGCTGACTTCATGACCTAGTCACGGGAATAGAACTTGGGTGTTAAGTGAGGAGGGCCTGTTTGGTAGCGAGAGGAAGAGCAAGGATTTCTCGGTTGGGTTGCAGTGAGGGCTGGGCAGGTTTCCAGGTTTCCCCCTAGAGCCTGGAGGGTTTCCAGGAAGATCAATAGTTCTGTGGGGGTGGGCTTTTTGTTGCTATCAGGCACATGTGCTCTCTGGAGTGAGAGAGAAAGAGGGAATGTGAGAAATCACCATCACCTGCCCTCTGTCCCCTCAAGGGGGAATGACCACCCTATAATCCCTCCACTTTCCTCTCAGGATTCTGGGCACGCGTGTCCACATGCCCAGCGTGCGTTTCAGCCTGGGAGATCTAGGGCTCAAAGCGCACAGGCAGCCACATGGGATACAGCGGCCTTTGCCAATGTGCCACCTGGCTAGCCCAGTGGATGGGCTTTGAGTGATCTTTTAGGAAATACTTATTAAGACTGGGTACTTGTCTTGGTCTGTTTTTTTTTTTTTTTTTTTTTTTGTTTGGCTAACATAAATACTTAAGATGGGTGGTTTATAAAGAAGCAGTTGTTTTTTAAGGCCAACAGGTGGTGTGGTGGTTAAGGTGCTAGACTCCCACATGGAGGACCACAGTTCAAAGCCTCGAAGTGGGAGCTTGCTTTCTCACTTTCCCTCTCTGATGAGTGCAGGTGCCCTATAGCAAATTAAAAAAATAATACAATTAGATACATAATAAAAAGAATTATTTAATTCCATTTATTAGTATTTTTTAATTTGACCAGAGCGAGACAGAAAAGGAAACTGAGAAAGCAAGCTGCCAGGTCCAGGACTCAAACCACAGTCATCTATTTGGGTGTGCAGCATCTTTTTTTTTTCAGAGAGGTTTTTGCTATAGGGCGTGTATGCTCACCAGAAAGACAGAGAGAGACAGAGAGACAGAAAGCGAGAAATCATCCCCCAGGGGGAATGGCCACACCACAGTCCCTTCTCCTCTCGGGATTTTGGGCATGCATGTACATGTGCCTGGCATGAGTTTCAAGCCACCAGATTCGGGATTTGAACTGCAGTTGACTATGTGGGAATCCAGTGCCTCATCACTACACCATCTATTGGCCCCCCAATAAATACTTCTTTAAAAAACAAAATATCACAGTATTTATTCTATTTTAATTCATTTATTTATTTTGAGAGAGATTTTTGCTATAGAGTGTGCGTGTGCTCGCCAGACAGAGATAGAGAGACAAAGCGAGAAATCACCTCCATGGGAATTAGCCATGCCACAACCATTTGTCCTTCATTCTCCTTTCAGGATTTTGAGCATGCACACATATCCAGGGTGAGTTTTAAGCTGCTGGATCCAGGACTTGAACTGCAGTTGACTCTGTGGAAGTCCAGTGATATAATCATTATGTCATCTGATGATCTCCCATAGGTGTTTGTTAACTAACAATTCTGGTGGCTGGAAAGTCTGAAGACATAGGCCTGCTACCAGGCTGGCTGCAACATGGCCCGTGGAAACACAGATGTTGCTGGGAACATGCAGATAAAGGATCAACAGCTCGCTCTCTTTTCCTATGTTCTAGCAACCAGTTCTCGTGAGAACGAACCTCTTCTCACGAGACATAAACTCACTGGGTCTCGGGAAACGTTACTAATCTATTCATGAGAATGTTATGTCCACGATGCAGTCACTGAGAACCAATCACCTCCCACTAGAAATCACTACCTCCCAATGTTATATTTTAAAACATGAAGCTTTAGGGGTCCAACCAGAATCCATTCCAGAACAGTTCTCACGGCTTTGACTCCCTGGTTAGGCTGCTGGGTATTAGGAATCGAGACCAGAGAATGCATTTGGATGTAACCGTCTGGAATTGTGAATGGGGGTAACTACAGGAAAAGCAGGCACTTTGAGGGTTGAGTTTCACTGAGCATCTATTGGGTCCCAGGGCCTAATAACACTAGCCCGAAAGTTGCACACTTCACCAAGAGCATGGCAGGGCTCTGGAAGTTTGCAGGTGGGGTTGAGCGTCTGTGTGCCAGATCTTCCCATTCTGAGTATGGTGTGTCTCCGGGAAACTGCCACAAGAGCAGTGGCCTCTGTGTTGTTTTATAAAAAATACTTGTATTTCTGGGTACTGCAGGCCTTAGCTTTCTAGTTACGCTGCTGGGCATTGGGGGTTCTGCCAGGTGGCCTTCTGGGTCAGTGTCCTGGGATTGTGGTGGGAGGAGCAAGGACACAAAGCCTGTGAACCTGTGGCACCCGTGGTCTTAGCTCCCAGTTAGGCTACCTGGGCCCAGACTGGCCTGGGCTTTCACAGAATTCCATACTTGGGCAATGGCGAGAAGAGCGAGAACTTCTTGGGTCAGGGTACTCTTTGTGCCTGATGGTTCCCACGTTTGGTAATAGGAGCCCTGAATTCCAGGCCTTAATGGGCAGAGCATGGAGGGCCTCCAGAAGTCCATTAGTCCTGCTGGGTTGTCATTGGGTTGTTTCCTGAGAAGCCGCTGAGAAGACTGGGCAGATGTGGCTTCACCTCCTAGTTAGACTGCAGGGTGCTGATGGTTGGGGCTTGAACACCCGTTAAATGTGAGATTCTCTACCTGTGTACTGAGTAAGTGTGAGAAGAGCAGGGACTCTGACCCCAAGGGCCAGATAGTGATGGAGGTGCAGTAAGTGAAGCCCCCAACTGGCCACCTTGGTGCTAGTGTGGCTGGGCTATGAGAGGAACCAGAGTGACTCCGTATCAGGCCCAGCACAGTGGATTTCTTTTAAATAACAGACACTGCTTTCATGTTTGTACTTGCAAAAGCCAATCATGACTTTAATGAGATTTTGCCAAGACCAGGTCTCGAGATTGCAGCTCAAGAGGCCTTGGGAGATGAAGACGAAGAAACACAGTGTCCTTGAGGGTAGGAGGACCACAGCTGACAATAACCCTGGTGTCGGCAAGTCTCTGTGTGACCGACCTGATTCTCCGCTGTGCAGAACAACACGCCTCTCCCCTGCCTTCCACTCCTTGCTTCCCCTACTTCCGGCTTCCCCTGCATGCCCTGCTCCCCCCACCCCTTACAGTCCCTCCCTCGCTCCTTCCTTCCTTCCTTCCTTCCTTCCTTCCTTCCTTCCTTCCTTCCTTCCTTTCTTTCTTTCTTTCTTTCTTTCTTTCTTTCTTTCTTTCTTTCTTTCTTTCTTTCGAGGTTTTTGCTATAGGGCACGTGTGCTTGCCAGAAAGACGGAAAGTGAGAAATCATCCCCCTGGGGGGATGGCCACATTACAATCCCTCCTCCTCCATTCTCCTCTTGGGATCTTGGGTATGCACGCACACGCGCCCAGCATGAGTTTAAGCCACCAGGTCTGGGACTTGAACCACGGTTGACAATGTGGTTCAGCGACATAGCCATTATGCTAACTGCTGGTCCAGAGTCCCTTTCTTTCTTTCTTTTTTTCCCCAGGTTTTGCCATAGTGTGTGTGGATTCGCTGGAGAGAGAGACAGAGAGAGAGAGAGCCTGGGGGGATAGCCGTGATGCAATTCCTTTTCCTCTATTCTTTTGGGATTTGGGGCATACAAGCACATGTGCTCGGTGTGATTTGCAAACCAAGTCTGGGCCTTGGATCATTGTGGTTGGCCATGTGGGACGGGGGTGGGGGGTGCACACCACCTGCTGGCCTCCTTACAGCCCCTATTAAAAACCTTTTAGTTAGCCTAGGTCTTCAGAGACGGCCTTCAGACATTAGTCTGCCATCTTCCCTGATTGCTGGCTTCCTGAATAGAACAGCCTTTCCTACCCACTGACACTCGTCTCTCCATCCTGGCTTTCAAGCAACCAGTAGCCTAAATCGGGCTCAGTTCCAGCTCACACCCAGTTTCACTAAGAGCTTGGGAAGTCTCCTAGAAACCTCCTAGCCTTGCAGTAGAGGGCCCTTGACTAAGGTTTAGGCCTCAGCTGCTAGAGTGAGCGTTTTGGCCTGAGCGTGGGTGTAAATGTGCCCCTCTGCAGGGCCAGCGCGTGCTGTAGTGGTTAAAGTGCTGAACTCCCACAGGGCTATTTTTCGAGTCTCAGACCTGGTGGCTTGTTTTTTCACTTTCCTTTCTCTCTCGTGAGTGCACATGCCCTATAGAAAATTAATAATAATAATAATAATAATAAATGAAATTATGTATTTTTTTTGGGGGGGGAGGTTTTGGCTATAGGGCACATGTGCTTGCCAGAAAGAGAGAGAGACAGAGACAGAAAGCGAGAAATCACCCCCCGTGGGGGAGATGGCCACAGTACAATCCCTTCTCCTCCATTCTCCTCTTCCATTCTCCTTTCGAGGTCTTGGGCACACACACACACACGTGCCCAGTGTGAGTTTAAGCGACCAGAACCGGGAATTGAACTGTGGTCGACTACATGGGAGTCCAGAGACATGACCATTATGCCAACTACAGGTCCCTATATATATTTTTTTAGAGAGAGATTTTTACTGTAGGGTGCTTGCACTTACTGCAGAGACAGAGAAAGCTAGAAATCACCCACCCCTCCCCGGGGGATGGCCATGCTGCAGCCCTTCTCCATTCTCTCAGGAGTTTGGGCGTGCACACACGCCTGGCGTGAGTTTTAAGCTGCTGGTCCTGGGACTAGAACTGTGGTCGACTGTGGGAATCCAGCAATGTAACCATTACACCATCTGCTGGTTCCAAATAATTCTTTTAAAAAAATGTTCCCCTCTGGAATTTTTCTGGGAAAATGGTGGGAAATGCAGGGTCTGCTTGTATTTGTCAACCCGAGGGCTGGGTGGCGTCAAAGTTCCGTGATAGGAACCAGTCCTTTGGTGGAGGTCCTTAGAGCCCTTCGATAGGAAACACCCGGAAATCCTGTGGTCTCGATGCCCTAGCTCTGTGGTTAGCCAGCCTCCACGACAGTGAAGGTTTTGGCCTGAAAGAGGATTGAGGTGTGAGTTTGGTGGAGGGGTGGACTGTGGTTATTCCAAGAACAGCAGGAACTGCGCAGCGGAGTGGGCCTGAGAGCCAGGTAGTGCCCAGGGCCAATATTAGCAGCTTGAGGCTCACAGTTCAGGGAATTTCAGGAAACTCCTGTGAATCTTTGTCCACGAGGCCTTACCTCCCTACTTAGGCTGAAGGTTCTAGACAGAACTTGGATCTCAGTGGGTCTGTAAAGATACCTACACTGGGTAATGCAGAAGAACAGGGACTGCTGGTCTTGAACTACCCTAGGGCCAAAGATGACAAGGTTCAGTCATAGGAAGTCCAGGCCTCATTCGTAAGAGCATTATGGCTTTCAGGAAGTCCAGTCACTGTGGGTGTGGGCCTCTGGGTGGAAGTATAGAAAATACCAGCTAATGCTGGGTTCTTAATGTGTGCGCTACCTAGACTAAAGACTACTTAGGGTTCTGATCTGAAAAATATTTCAATCTGGAATTGTGAACTTGGGTAATTGCAGAAGGAGCAGGGACCACATGCGTTGAGCTGCTCAGAGAACGAGGTGGTTCCCAATGTCAAATTACAGAAGCGCAGGAGCTCCAGACCTCACTGGCCAGGGCGTCTGGTTTCCTGGAAGTTCATCTGAGTTGTTTCACAGGAAACACTGGGAAGCCGATCCTGGTGGCCTCTGTGCTCTCTTTCGGCTGCTAATCACTAACGGATCCAGCGGAGCGTGTACTTAAATGAGCTGGGGTGGAATTGTGCACTGCAGTGATTGCAGGAGAGGAAGATCTGCTTCGGTTGGGTTGTCCTGAAGGCCGGTGTTCCTATGGGAAATAATAAAAGCCCCAGCAACTCTGCCTCGCTGATCAGAGCCTGGAGGAGCTTGGTGAAGCCATTAGTCCTGCAGTAGCAGCTTTCTGAGCCTTTTCGTGGGAACCCCTGGGAAGCCTGTGTGCTTTGATACCAGGCGCATAGTTAGACTCCAAGGTTGCGAAGGTTTTGGCCCGAATGAGGGCTGAAGCGGGACTTGGTGTGATTGTGAGAAGAGCAGGGACGGCATGGATCAGGTTGTTCTGAGAACTGGGCGGTTCCCAGGGACAGTAAGGGGGCGGGGCACTGGCCTCACTTTACCTGTGTTGGGAAGCTCGTTAGCACAGGGGGAATTACCCTCTGAATTGCTTTGTAGGAAACACCTGAATATTTGATGCCTGTGAAGCCTGGTAGTTGATACACTGGGTTGTGAGGGTTCTGACCAGAGAACACATTTAAGTGTGAGTTCTTGGGATCGGGCCAGGGGAAACGGTCCGGAGAGCAGGGCCTGCTTAGGGCCAGAGTCAGGTGGTTTTCACGGGTCAATAATAAGTGCCCAGGAACTTAAGGCCTCACCAGCAACAGCATTATGGACTTCATGATCTCTTTAGCCTTGTGGTGGGTCCCTTAGCGCTGCTTTGGGAAACACATGTGTAGACTGAGTGCTTATTACCTGTGTCCTGCCCTGGAGTTAGGCCGCAGGGTGGGGAGGATAGTAGCTATAACTGGAATTTAAAAATTTTAATTGCAGGAAGGTCTGTGCACTAGCCCGAAAGAGAGAGCCAGGAAGAAAGGGGGTGGTCATGTTGCAATCCCTTCTCTTCCATTTCTCTGTTCTGTTGGGATTTGGGACATCAGACGCATGTGCCAGGCATATTTTGTAAGCCACTGGGGCTGGGATTTGAAGCATGGTCTGCATGTGGGATCTAGTTCCCTTAAGCAATAGGCTATGGAACTGGCTTTGCAGCTGGGCCTTAAGTGGAAGTTCTGTAATCGTGTACAGAAGTGCTTGTGGGGAAAGCAGAGGTGCTCTGTAGGGGTGGTCCCCATCCCTGTAACAGGAGCCCAGGAACTCCGATCTTCACTGCGTGTGGAGGCTCCCTGGAAGCTGAATTTGCAGAGGTGACATTATAAACCCTTTTATAGGAAGTACTTGTTGAGACCAGGTACTTGAGGCCTTAGCTCCCCAGATAGTCTCCGGGGCACTTTAAGTTCTGGCCTAATTAAAAATTGAAATGCCTTTTTCTGGTATTATGTACTGGGTACAAAGACTGTATGGGTTTAGTTGTATAAGGGTCAAGTGGGTTCTAAGATGTAATAATGGGAGTCAAAAATCCTAGTCCCCTTTTACCCCCTGTAGTGCTGTGGGCCTGCAGGTTGGCCACAGCTGCGGGTCTCTGTTCCACAGGATAGGATTTGTTAAAACTGTCAAGAATAAGGCCTACTTTAAGAGATATCAAGTGAAATTTAGAAGAGGACTAGAGGATAAAACTGATGACTATGCTGGGAAAAGCTTGGTGACCCAGGGCAATAATAAGTACAGCACACTAAATACAGGGTGATAGTTCGTGTGACTAACTGATGTCATTTGTCAGATGGCTCATGCCCGTGTAGAAGGGGATATGATAGTCTGTGCAGCTCACGCACAGACACCAACTACCAAAACTCGGTGTGAAGGCTGGCCTGGCAAACGATGCTGCAGCTTATCGTACTGGCCTGCTGCTGGCCCGCGGCCTTCCCTATAGGTTTGGTCTGGACGAGATCTACGAAGGTCAAGTGGAAGTGACCGGAGATGAGTACAGTGTAGAAAGCATCGATGGTCAACCTGGTGCCTTCACCTGCTCTTTGGATGCAGGCCTTGCCAGAACCACCACCGGCAATAAAGTTTTTGGGGCTCTGAAGGGAGCGGTGGATGGAGGCTTATCTATCCCTCATGGTACAAAACGATTCCCTGGCTATGATTCTGAAAGCAAGGAATCTAATGCAGAAGTCCATCGGAAGCACATCATGGGCCAGGACGTTGCAGACTACATGCGTTACCTGATGGAAGAAGATGAAGACGCCTACAAGAAACAGTTCTCTCAGTACATAAAGGACAATGGAACTCCAGGAAAAGATCAAGCTGGATGTTTTAGCTGGCGCTGCTCGCGAAGAGAACAGTTGCTACATTTATGGCAGGGGTTTTGCACTCAGTAGTTCAGAGGTCCCCAGGCAGACTACAGACTGTGACAAAAGGTGTGGAGTCTCTCATTTGTACAGATTAGATTTGTCACAAATTCACCAGGTCAAGAATACCAGATAAAGTATTCCAACCTTCAGCTGCTGATCATGAAAAATATGGTGGGGATCCACAGCACCCTCATAAACTGCATATTGTTACCAGAATAAAAAGTACAAGCCGGCGTCCATACTGGGAAAGAGATACAATAAAGATGCGTGGATTAGAAAAAGCACATACTCTTCAAGTCCATAAGAATATCCCTTCAGTGAATGCAAAACTAAAAGTAGTCAAACATTTGATAAGAATTCAGCCCCTGAAGTTGCCCCAAGGACTTCCCACAGAGGAGATGTCTAACACGTGCCTCAAGAGCACGGGAGAGTTAGTAGTACAGTGGCATCTGAAGCCTGTGGAGCCCGAAGCAGTGAAGTCCTGATGCCAGAGCAGCTTCAGATTAGAAAATGCAAATCTCTGTTGTTTAAAGATGGTGAGAAAGTGTTCATTAAAATAGGTTATAAATACCAAAACAAAACAAAACAAAACAAAAAACCAAAAACAATGTAACTCCAGACATGGAGATGGATAAGAAAGCTCACACCGCTATACGAGAGAACCCAGTTTATGAAAAGAAGCCCAAGAAAGAAGTTAAAAAGAAGAGGTGGAATCATCCCAAGATGTCCCTTGCCCAGAAGGAAGATCGGGTAACCCAGAAGGCAAGCTTCCTCAGAGCGGGCTGCTGAGAGCTAAACCAAACAATTGTCTTTATTCTAGATAAAGACAATAAACTTAACAACAAAGCAGAAAAATAATCCTTGTCCCAGGGACAATAATAGGAGCCAAAAGCTTTGGGCCTCAGAGTTGAGAGTCTTCAGTACCCTGTGCCCTCAGCCTCACAGGAGGGGCGGAGTTATTTTGTAATGTACACTCATGAAGGCTTAGTACACGAGGCCCTGGGTCCCTGCGTAGGCTGCCGGGTGCTGATGGCTCTGGACTGAGCACGATTCACATGGGCCTGTAAGGGGCTGAGTAATGGTGGAGGGAGCAGGTACTGCTCGGGTTAGTTACCCTGAGGGCAAAGGTCCTGAGGTCCCTCAACAGGAGCACCAGGAAGTCTGAACCTCACTGGCAAGAGCATGGAGGCTGGAAAGAAAAGCAGCTGACAGCAATCTATGGAATTCCAGGTCCATTAAAATGTCTTTTTAGAAAATTACTCATTTATTTTGTTATTATTTTTAAAATTTGACCAGGGAGAGACAGCGACAGAGAAAGTGAGAAGGCAAGTTGGTCATGTCAGAGTCCAGAGTCTTAACCCCATGTTACCTCTGGCCCCCCATTAAAACTTTTTTTTTTTTTGAGAGGTTTTTGCTATAGGGCATGTGCTTGCCAGAAAGACAGAGACAGAGAGACCGAAAGTGAGAAATCACCCCCCGGGGGGATGGCCATGCCGCAATCCCTTCTCCTCTATTTTCCTCTCAGGATCCTGGGCATGCACGCACACGTGCCGGTGTGAGTTTTAGCCACCGGGTCTGGGACTACGAACTGCGGTTGGCTACATGGGAGTCCAGCAACATAGCCATTACGCTAACTGCTGATCCCTCCTGGGCATTCTTGATTGGCAAGGCCTTAGGTACTCAAATTTCTCTTTAAGTTTCCGGAGCCCTTCAGCCTGGGGTCTTTGAGCTCACAGCCAGCAGTTTCCATCCTTCAAAACATCTTACACAGTGAAGTGAAAACCTGATCTTTCCTTTAAGGAGAGTTTTAGAGGTCCAGTGGCCCTTATTCACGGTCAGTGTTTCATCATCATAACCAAAGTCTGAATCTTACCCCCTACTCTGGGCCATTACAATATAAATGGACCTTGTACTCCAAGAACCTTAGAAAATACACTTTATGTTTAGTTCAGCACCGATTAATGTCCAGTTTAGAAAATTCTTACTTTTCCTTTAACAGAAGGGGAAACCGAGACCCCATCCCTCTTAGGGATCCCTGCTCAGTTTCAGGAATGCAGTATTCCCATTAGGGTTATTGCCCAGAGGCGTGTTTTAGTTCACAGCAAACCAACGGTGGGCCATTCTTATGGCCTGGTGATTGGGAGAGCCAGAACTCACATGGCCGACGGCATGGTTAGAATCCTGGCCCCAGGGGCATGTGTGTGCACGCCCCAAGTTCTGACAGGGTGCAGAAATGGAGGAGAAGGGGTTGTGGTGTAACCATGCACCAGTGGGGAGTGATTTCTTTCCCTCTCCTTCTCTGATAAAGCATGTGTCCTCTGACAAAACAAAACACTGAGGTCACAGAGAGTTCTAGATTTTACAGTCTCTCTCCCATCCTTCATCCAGGTGATCTCGAGTCCGTGAAGTGAAGAATTAGACGTGGTGGATCAGTTGCCTGCTTTGTTAGAGATCCAGTAGACTCTAGGCAGGAGACTTAGAAACTGCTCTCTCCTCGTACTCTCTGTTATCTAAACCAGCTTTCTGGGTTGCCACTTCCACGAGCACTTCTCTGGGAGACCAAAGTGAGAGAGAGAGAGAGAGAGGGAGGGAGAGAGGGAAAGGGAGAGAGAGGGAAAGAAAGTGAGAAAGCAAGCCACCAGGTCCGGGACTTGAACAATGGATGGCCATGTGGGAGTCCAGCGCTCTTAACCACCATGCCACCTGCTGGTCTCCTTGGTTTGGTTTTATAGCACTTGGGTGAGCAAACCTGATTTGAGTTTGGTAACAGCAAAGTGGAGAGTTTATTGAAGGAGAGGGAAGGGAAAAACAGAGTTTTCAAGTAGGGAGAAGTTTTAGAACGTGGGTTGTTAAGGAGGAGTAGGGGCGGGAAGGTTTTTATTGGGTTGTTGGAAAGTCATGACCCATTTTTGCATAGAAAAACAGAAAGTCATGGCTTTTTTGACAACCCAGGAAGAGCTTTATCTAGGCTTGTTGTAGGTGGGGCTTGTACATGGTTCACTTCCATTGTGGTAGGGAGGGGCACAGGTTGGATGGGTCCAGTTATTTTTTTCCTAATTTTGGAGTGGATAGAAGGTCAAGAGATTCTTTGTCTAGAAGCTTTGGGCTGTAAAAACTACAATCTTATCTTCCCAGAATGTGGTGGGGCCTGGAAGGGCCTTTGTTTTAGGTCTAGGTCAATCGCTGAGCCACTGCAAACCAGCTCTCCTGAGTGAGCAGCTGAGCCACCCTGTCTCCATCTTTTTTTTTTTTTTTATAAATATATCACATGTTTATTCATTCCTCAGCTGATGGATATTAGGTTTTATTCTATATTTTGAATATTATGGATAATGCTGCTATGAACACATATGAGCAAGTGTTTGTATAAAACCCTGTCTCCATCTTAAAACAGCTATTTTGTGATTCCATTTTGGGCCTATACCCTAACTATATTTTTAGGGTCTCTGTCTCCTAACTCATCAGAGTGTGTTTGCCTAGGAGATTTCTCTTAATCAACAAAG
Source organism: Tupaia belangeri chinensis (assembly GCF_000334495.1). Classification (NCBI taxonomy): domain Eukaryota; kingdom Metazoa; phylum Chordata; class Mammalia; order Scandentia; family Tupaiidae; genus Tupaia; species Tupaia belangeri. The sequence continues at coordinate 6,880,136 of NW_006160094.1, read as the reverse complement.
TACTTTTCTTTCACTTTGCCTCAGTTTTCTTTTTAGGTTGACATATTTTGGCTGAGTGTTAAGGTGGTCTTTGTCCTGGGCTATGAAATAATTCACAAATTCAGGGAGAAAGTGAATATAGAGAGGTTTATGCACTTTCCAAGGGAGGAAAGGGGCTGGATGCAGAGAGTGTTAGGCTCTGAAATGGGCAGGGAAGCCAGGGGCTTCTACTGGGTCTTAAGGGTGAAGGGTTTATAGCTGGTTAATTATGGCGACCCTGGGACAGGGCGCCTACTGGTCTTTGTCTGGACTATTTCACTGATACCGCTAGTTGTCGTATCTGACCACTTTGACCTGCCATGTATTTAGAGACTTATTGATGTTTCAGTGTCAGCAAGAGACAGCTCTTGGTCTTCATAACTGAAGGTGGAAACTTTGGAAAAGAAGAGCAAGTCATCTGCGGTGAGGTGGAGGGGTCAGTTAATCTGGGAAGAAAAAGAGAGGGGGAGAAAGGATGTCTGAAGCACTTGGGAATTTTAAATAAGTCTTCCCAATGTGGCATAGTGGTCATTAGCCTGGAGGCCTGGGCAGCTTGGATGTAGGGGCTGGATGCCACGCCACAGTCAGCTGATGCAACCTGGATCTAGTCTGTCATCTGACCTGCGCTGCCCTCGGACCTAACCCAGACATAGCACATGCACTCTACTCTGCACTCGGGGCTCTACTCTGCACACGGCACTAGACCTTACGTGGCACCGCAGTCTGCTCTCCCCCTAAACCATTACCATACATGGACTATCTCTAAGACACTCCCCCTCCCTATACCCTTATAAAAATCGCTAAACCCTGCCCTAGGGTGCGACTTCTCTGGCCTTCTGTCAGACCAGCAAACCTCGCTTAGGAGCGTTCCCAATAAAGACTCCACCTTTCTATTTTCTTGCGTGGTTGGCCCATTCCTTACAGGGGTTAAGGTGCTAGACTCTGAGTGCAACTCTATTTTACGGCAGACCCTATTTGAGTCTCAGATCTGGTGGCTTGAAAATCATGCAGGACTTGTGCGTGCATGCCCAAGGTCCAGGGAGGAGAATGGAGGAGAAGGGATTGCAATGTGGCCATCCCCCCTTGGGGTGCGATTTCTCACTTTCCCTCTCACTGTCTCTTCTCTCTCCAGTCAACACACATGCCCTAGGGCAACAGCATTAAAAATGATATCATCGGTTGCTGTCGGTGAGTGGAACAAATGGGCAAGTTCATGAAAGCCGGGAAAGTGGTGCTGGCGCTGGCCGGACGCCACTCCGGACGCAAAGCTGTCATCGTGAAGAACATTGACGATGGCGCCTCAGATCACCCCTACAGCCACGCTCTTGTGGCTGGAGTTGACCGCTATCCCCGCAAAGTGACAGCTGCCATGGGCAAGAAGAAAATCGCCAAGAGGTCGAAGATCAAGTCTTTTGTGAAGGTTTATAACTACAATCACCTCATGCCCACAAGGTACTCTGTGGATATTCCCTTGGACAAAACTGTGGTCAACAAGGATGTCTTCAGAGACCCTGCTCTTAAACGCAAGGCCTGGCGGGAGGCAAAGGTCAAGTTTGAAGAGAGGTACAAGACAGGCAAGAATAAGTGGTTCTTCTAGAAGCTGTGGTTTTAGATGTTTTATGTTTCAGTCATTAAAAAGGTGGGGAAAAATGATATAATCTATCTCTCTCTCTAACTATTATCTATTATCTCTCTCTCTCTCTCTCTATCTCAATATGGCAGGCTTTAGGAAAGCAGCCTAACATGTACGATTTAGGCTTATTCATAGGAATCCAAGTGTGAGAGTACAGTGGCCATTGTAGGCCAAAATAGTTTAGTTTACTACCACCGTGCCACCTGCTGCCCCCAAGGTCTCTGTTCTTTGGTGGAACTTTTCGGTCAGTTGAACTTTAACTCTGAACCTCTGCTGGTGAGAAATTTCACTGGTTCTTTGGCAAAACTTAAAATGTCTTAAGCTGGCTTTTCTAAAACATGTTACTTAATGTTATTTAATTTGCTTAATTTGTAAACGTTGCTTAATTTGCTTCTGCTAGTCTTTACTTTTTTTTTGACCTGAGAGAACATAGGAAAGGCATCACTAACTTTTTTTTTTTTTTTAGAGATTTTGGCTATAGGGCATGTGTGCTCAGCAGAGAAACAGAAAGAGAGAAATCCCCTCCAAGGGAGGATGGCCATGCTGTAATCCCTTCTCCATTCTCCTCTTGCGATTTTGGGCATGTATGCATGCATGCCAGGTGTGAGTTTTCATCTTCGAGGTCCAGGACTTGAACTGTGGTTGACTACGTGGGAGTCCAGCGACATAACTATTATGCCATCTGCCGGTCCTGGCATCCATTCTGAGTTTTTCTAAATGATACACCCCAATCCTTCTTGATTAAAAATTTCCGTATTTATCTGTAGCTCTGAAGCTGAACAGAAAAATCTAGCAATGTGTAGAAGATTAAGTTGCTCTATTTACAGAGATGCAATTTAAAAATTTTATTATTATTATTTTGCCATAGGGCAGAATACTTGTGGAAAGAGAGAGAGAGAGAGAAATCTTCCACCAGGGGAGATGGTCATGCCACAGCTGCTTATCCTCCATTCTCTGGGGATTTGGGGCATGTATGTGCACACACATGCGCCCAGTGTGATTTTCAAGCTGCCAAGTCTGGGACTCAAATTGTCAAATTTGCCACATGGGACCTAGAGCCTTAACCTCCATGCCACTTATTATTTCTTGTTTTTCTTTTTTTGGAGAGGTTTTTGCTATAGGGCATGTGCGCTCGCCAGACAGACAGAGAGAGACAGAGAGACAGAAAGCAGGAAATCACCACCCAGGGGGGATGACCACGCCACAATCCCTTCTCCTCCATTCTCCTCTCGGGATCTTGGGCACGCACGCACACACGCCTGGAGTGAGTTTAAGCCACCGGGTCTGGGACTCGAACCGCGGGGTGATTTCTCACTTTCTCTCTCTCTGTCTCTCTGTCTCTTTCTGGCAAGCACATGTGCCCTATAACAAAAACTTCTCCAAAAAAAAAAGGAATTGGTAAGTATATTTAAAAGAAACGTGGATATGTGGGGCTGGCAGGTGGAGTGGTAGTTAAGGGCACTGCACTCCTACATGGCTGACTGTGGTTCAAGTCTTGGACCTGGCAGGTTACTGTCTCACTCTCTCTGTCCCTCTCTGGTCAAAAACAAATAAATAAAGTTAAAAAATAATTCTTAAAGAAAATATGTATGTGTCTTTTTTTTTCCTTAGAGATTTTTGCTATACGGAATGTGCACTTGCCCGAGAGACAGAGAGGCAGAAAGTGAGAAACCAGCCCCCCCCACCCCGCCAGGAGGGATGGTCATACTGCAATCCCTCCTTTTCCATTTTCCTCTTGGGATTTTGGGCATGCACGTACATGCACCCGGTGTGAGTTTTAAGCTGCTCGGTCTTGGACTCGACCTGTGGTCAACTACATGGGTGTCCAGCAATGTAACCATTATGCCATCAGCTGGTCCCTGTGCATACAGTTTTTAAGAAAGAGCCTTGGACCAGCAGGTGGCATAGTGGTCACATTGTTGGACTCCCACATGGCCGGCCGTGGTTTGAGTCTGGGATCCAGTAGCTTGATGATCATGCTGCATGCGTGCCCATTATCCTGGGAGGAGAATGGAAGAGAAAAGATTGTGACCTGGCCATTTGCCTGGGAGGCAAGTTCTTTCTCAGTAATTGTCTCTGTCTCTCTCCACCTGTGACTTAAGGCATAAACCTCTATAAAAATAAAAAAAAGCTCTATCAAATTACCTTAGAAAAAAATTATTCTTATTTTTCTTATTTTTTCCCAGAGGGCACATGGGCTTCCCAGAGAGGAAGGAGGGGGAGGAAGGAAGCGATCTCCAGTGGTGCCTGACCACACTGCAGGCCCTCATCATCTTCACATCCCTGTGGGATGTGGGCACCCATGCACATGTGCTTAGTGTGCCTGTCCAAACCACGCACTTGGCCGTGTTCGATCTGGCTCTCTGAACCATGAGGTCATGGACCAACCCAGGCAAAATTTTAGGAGGATTTAAAATATAATCTTTTTATTTGTTTGTTTGTTTTTAATGTCGTTTGTTAGCACAGTAGCAGACGGAAATGGTTCACACATAGACCCAACGCACTGAGCGACTTCTATCCCACGTCTGACAGTTATAGCTTGAGGAACTTCACTACAGGTTTCTCAAGTTCTGATCCTAACCTGTAGTCTTCGTATAAAGAAGCAGATTGGCATATAAAATAGAAATACATAAACTACTCATTCCTGTGTGATGTCTTCTGTGTCTGTTTTGTATAGATGAGATGAGAATCTTTAAGAACTCTGCTAAATATCCATGTTTCCCTTCCAAGAAGGGAAAACAAATTCCAATTTTTTTTAAAAACACCAAAAGCATGCAGTCTTAGAGGGGCTACATAGTAGCCACGTGTGTGACTGTACGAAATTAAGCTGTTTTAAATATACAAACGCAGCGATTGAGGCCAATGTCTGAGTGCATTTTTTCCTGTACTACATTTCAGCTAATATTACAGAACTAATGACAGTTTTAAAAGCTGCTCTTACCAGTTCTGTCTACTGTAGCAAGATACCTTAGGTTACAACTGTAAGGAATGGGCCGACCGTGCGAGAAAATAGAAATGTAGAGCCTTCATTGGGAATGCTTCCGGACGAGGTTTGCTGGTCAGAGAGACAGAAAGAGAGAGAGAGAGCGCGAGAGCGAGCGCCAGAGAAGTCACGCCCTAGAGCAGGGTTTAGTGATTTTTATAAGGGTATAGGGAGGGGGAGTGTCTTAGAGGGAGAAACAGTCCAGTATGGTAATGGTTTAGGGGAGAGCAGACTAGTGTGCCTCGTAAGGTCTGGTGCCGTGTGCAGAGTGGAGTGTTGTGTGCTACATCGGGGTTAGATCTGGGCTAACAGGTCTGATGACAGACATCAGCCGACTGTAGCGCGGCATCCAGCTCCTACATCCAAACTGCTCAGGCCTCTGGCCTAATACCCCGACTGTTTTGGTGTTACAGGGCGTCGTCATTCAATCATTACTTCCTGCTGTCTGCTGAGCTGGGGTGAAGAGGGGAAGTCGGGAGCTGGGGGCTCAGTGGGAACTTGTGGGTAGGGATGGAGCAGCATTTGGTTGACAGCCCCCCAGGAAACTTCTTGAATTTGACTTAGGAGGAACCTGAGGAAACAGGGCGTGAGCATGAAGAGAAGGCAGATGAGAATTAAAGGTCCTAATATCGGGGCAATTCAGGTGATGAGGGCAGATCGCCCCCAGTCTGGGAAAAGAGAAGTGGGCCGTTGCTGCTGGTGCCGTAGATCTTCGCTTAGATGGCTGAGAACATTGACATTTCGTTTGACCAGTCCTGTCTTGTTGGTGGTAGCAGCATTCTTCCCTGAGGAACAGACAAAACCTTTTTCTGCCACCAGTAGGTCTGTGGTGCGTTGGTTTTGAAGAGCTACTCGGGCGACCAAAGTGATTTGTCACTGAAGGGAAGCCAGGGAGGCAGCCGAGGCCTCAGTGGCTAACTGGAGTTTTCCCTCTAGGTCCGGGGAGGTGGAGATGCTGTGGGCTAATGCTCCCTGCCTTCTGCAATTGTGCTGGCTATGAGGGAGGATGCTAGTGACATGTCTACTATGATGGGAAGGAAGACCGCTCTTTCAGTGTGGGAGTCCATAGAAGAAGGGGAGGCCAGCAGGAAGAATTCAGCCTGACCATGGAGGGTCGGCTGTGGGACTAGGGTTACTGGGAGACAAGGGAAAGGGGAGGAGAAGTTGATTATTTTGGTTAGGGTGCTGTTGCACCAAAAAATGATGCCCGGAGGGGTGCAGAGAAAAAAGGAGATTGGGATGGATTGGTTACACAAGGTGTCCAGAGGAGTCAATGAAGCGTTGGTGTAACATGCTGTCTGATTTAGTTGGCCTGTATTTCTGAACAATGGGATGTCAGAAATACAGAGAGGGGTAAGGAAGGGCTGTGAGGTGGTCCAGGAAACGCTAGGGAAGGGGGTTATTGAGACCGTCATGAGGGAAGCCTCGCCAAGGGAGGCACAAAGAAAACAGTCTGAGAAATGGCCCATCTCTGTGGAGTTGAGGAGGAGGGCTCCCTGTTGGACTAAGGATAGCCAGGAAAACAGGTCTGTCTCACCAGCCTGTCCAGCGTGTATTGATTTAGGGAAACTTCATGGCTCTCAATGTTTTTTGATTGGTCTTTCAGTTGGTCGATGGTTTCAGGGATTGCTCTGGTGTAAGTCCAGTAAATCTGGGTGGCCCCTGATGGGGAATAACTGGTGGACCAGGGGTAGACTTTTACCCAGACTCCTTTTACCTACCTATCATCCCAAGGGTCTTTGATGTTGAGGTAGAGCTGGCCTCGACCATTGGTGGTAAGGAGGTAAGTGTCTTGTAGTTTGCTGCGGGAGTCTAGTTGCAGGACATGAATACAGCAGGGACTGTAAGGGCAACCCCCACAGGTATCTACCCACCAATCACAACAGGATTCTTTGGTCTGATCAAAGGTAAAGCAAAGGGTCAGGTTGGACCATCCCTGGGTGACTGAGCACATTTTGGCAAAGGCGATGGGGATGGAGACCCGTGACTGACAGCCATGTGATTAGCAGTCCCTGGTGGCCAGGAAGTAGGTGTGGGTGTGACTCACAGGCACTCGGGATTTTTTTTTTTGGTGGGGGGAAAGGTTTTTGCTATAGGGCGTGTGTGTTCTCCAGAAAGACAGAGATAGAGAGACAGAAAGTGAGAAATCACTCCCCAGGGGGGATGGCCACGCCACAATCCCTTCTCCTCCATTTTCCTCTCAGGATCTTGCACACGCATGCACACGTGCCTGGCGTGAGTTTAAGCCACCGGATCTGGGACTTGAACCGTGGTTGACTACATAGGAGTCCAGCGATGTAGCCATTATGCTATCTGCTGGTCCCAGGACTCTTGTATATAAAAATACCAGCAAAAAGAGGGGCTAGAGGTTAGCCACCCCTGGGGGAGGACGAGGAGGAGTAGGAGAATGAGGAGCTTTCAGGGGAAACCTGGTGAGATGGTTTTGTGGATTCCCAAACCTGAGATTTCCAGGGGCTGAAAGGGGGTGCCCATTTGAGGCAAGAGATATGATACCAAGAGGGTCATCCCAAAAGCTTAGCCTCTGGGGGTGGTGAGGATGACGGTGTGAGGTCCCATCCAACGAGGTTCTAACGAGCGATGGTAGAGTTCTTTTAGTAGCACACTGTCACCCGGCTGGAGGGGCCAGGTAAGCACTCTGAGACCGAGGTGGACGGAGTGAGGGTTGTGAGGACGCGGTCGGCATGTTCACGGAGCAGCTGGCGGAGGAGAGAGAGAGATAAGGAAGTCATGATGCTAAAAGGGGAAGCTGGACTGGGAGATCGTGGTTAATGAGAAAGGGCCTACTGTATAGGATTTCAAATGGGCTTAGGCCCGTGGGATTTCGGGGAGCCACCCACAGGCTGGTGAGGCCTAGAGGAGGAGCTCAGGCCAGGAGAGACGGAGCTCTAGGGAGAGTTTGGTGAGATGATCCTTTGTAAGGCCATTGGCCCTTTCACCCTTATCTGAGGATTGGGGGTGCTAAGGAATGTGGAGTTCCTAGGAGATTTTGAGGAATTCAGAGACCAGTTGGATGACTCTGGAAGTGAAGGCTGGCCCATTGTCGGACTGGATGGTTGTTGGAAGGCCAAAGCATGGCATGATTGCTCCAGGAGAACAGGTGCGACTGTGTTGGCCTTCTCCTTTGAGGCAGGGACGACCTCAGTCCAACCTGAAAAGGTGTCTGCTAGAGTAAGGAGGTATCGGAAGGTTTTATGTCTGGGCTGAGTAAAGTCAGCCTGCCAGTCCTCGCCTGGTTGGTGGCTGTAGAGTTGGTGAGTGGCGACCGAGGGTGCAGGCCACCTTGGGGGCTGATGGCTGAGCTGGTGGAGCGTGTCTGCTATATATGCTGAGGGGCCTTGTGGAGTCCTGGATAATGGAAGAGGGGCTCAAGGAAGTAGAAGAGTGCTTTTGGGGCGATGTGTAGAGACTGGTGGACTTCTGTGAGGATGGCAGAGGCTTGTTGAGGGAGAGTGATTTTGTTATGGAGGAGAATCTACCCCTTTTCCCCAGCTGTTCCCCTGTGTGAGAGGAGGTCTGCCCATTCTTCATGGGAATAAAGAGGTTTAGTTGGAGAGGTAAGGAAGAAGACTGGCACTGGGCCTTTTTTTTTTTTTTTTTTTTTTTAAGAGGTTTTTTGCTTTGGGGTGTGTGCGCTCACTGGAGAGACAGACAGAGAGGGAAAGTGAGAAATCACCTCCCGGGGATGGCCACACTGCAATTCCTTCTCCTTCATTATCCTCCTGTGATCTTGAGCACACATGCACACGTGCCCAGGGTGTTTCAAGTCACTGCGTCTGGTACTAGACAGGATGCAAACCGTGGTCGACTACGTGGGAGCCCAGCAACATAGACATTATGTTAACTGCTGGTCCTGGCACTGGGTATTTTTAAGTGTGAGGCTACAGATTACTGCGTCACCTCCTCACCTCGGAGTTACTGATCCTCACTGGGTCAGTTGAGCCCTGGTGGCCCCGGCAGTGGACTGTAGCGACCTCTGCTGGGAGCTGGAGGTCCTCGAGGAGTTTTGTTGTAAGAGTTCCATTAAGGACTGGTGAGCCCTTAGTAGTGAGGAAGCCCTGTTCTTTCCAGAGGGCAGAGTGAGAGTGGGCAATAAGGAAGACGTATTGGGAATCAGTGTAGATATCGACTCATCGGCCCTTTGAGAGAGTGAGGGCGTGAATAAGGGCTATGAGCTCAGTCTTTTGGGATGTGGTACCTTTTGGGAGACAGGACGCCTCGACGGTGGCAGAGGGAGAGACTACTGCATACACTGCCTGACGACAGCCATCTGACCCAACTACTGAGCTGCCATCAACAGAAAGAACGTGGTCAGGATTGGGTAGAGGTATATTGAACAGTCCTTGTCAAGGGGAGGCAAGGGTTTAGACAACGTGAGAACAAGAGTGAGAGGGGTAGGCAGAGTGGTTGGCAGAGGAAGTAAGGTGGATGGGTGGCGAGGAGGAGAGGAGCGGAGAGATACCAGGATTGTCAGTGAAAAGTAAATGGAAATCCTGAACCTGTGATGGCCCAAGGAGAGAGAGCAGTGGCTGAGGAGGTCCGTTAGGCAGTGGGAAGAGAAGACGGACAGGGCTGTGCTAAGGTGAGTTGAGGGATTCTTTTGTGAGTATGGCAGCAGCTGCCAGAGCTCTCAGACGGGGCTGCCACCCCCAGACCCTACAGGAAGGCCACTGGGTGGTAGCTGGGGCCGACGGGTTGTGCAACAAGTCTAGTTGCAACCCCCTGTCATTCATCAGTGAAGAGGTGGAAAGGATGTGTTGGATTGGGGAGTGAAAGGGGACGTGAGGAAACCAGGGTGTCTCGAAGGGCCATAAGCACTTTATGAACGGTGGTAGGCAAGGTAAGGGGCCCATGGGAGTTCTTTTGGCTGCAGCATATAGTGGTTTAGTGAGGAGGGTGAAGTTAGGGATCCATTGGTGGAAGGAGCCCTCTAGGCTGTGGCAGGAAAGGATTTTGTCTGCTGTGGTAGGGGACTGGAGACAGCGGATGAGCTCCATACGGTCGGATGTAAGTGTTTTGGTGGTTGGGGTAAGGGAGGTCCCTAAATAGATAACTGAGACAACCAAAAGTTGGGCTTTGGACAGGGAGACTCAGTAGCCCTGGGACCCCAAGAAATTGAGTTGTGTGTTGTTGAGACAGACAGACAGACAGACAGACAGGTGACAGGCTGTAGAAGAGGAGATTGTCTGTACTATAAGAGCGTGCTGGGAGCAAGTGGGCAAGATGCGAGGTCTCGAGCGAGAGCCTGCCCAAAGGGGTGGGGGCTGTCTTGGAAGCCCTGGGAGAGGACTGTCCAGGCAAGCTGTTGGGCAGAGTGAATAGGGGTCCTCCCAGGTGAAAGCAAACAGGACATAGGAGTCTGGGTAGAGGGGGGTAGTGAAAAAGGCATCCTTGAGGTCAAGGACTGTGAAGTGAGTGGTGGTTTGTGGGGTGTGGGATAGGAGGGTGTATGGGTTGGGGACCACCAGATGGAGAGGAATGGCCGCCTCACTGATGAGGTGGAGGTCCTCAACTAGGTGGTGGGCCCCCGGCGGCTTGCAGACTGGGAGGATAGGAGCGTTGCATGGAGAGTCTGTAGGAATGAGGAGTCCACGAGTGAGAAGTCGGGTGATAGTAGGCTTAAGGCCTTTATGGTGTGTTTTGGAGATAGGGAATTGGGTTTGGGAGGGAAATTTGGTGGGGTCCGTCAGGTGAATAAGAATTGGAGTGTGGTGGGAGGCCACAACCAGTTCAGAAGTGTCCCAGACAACAGGGTTAACCTCTTCAGGGGGAAGAGGAAAGGAAGGAGGACCGGAAAGATCAGAGTCAATGGATGAGGAGATGAGAGGGAGGAGAAAGTGAGTGGCAGGGGTGCAGCTGGAAGGAGGAGGGTAGCTCCTAATTGGTGAAGGATGTCTCTGCCCAGGAGGGGGACTGGGCATGACGGCATAACTAGGAAGGAGTGGGAGAAAGGTCGTCCATCTGTGTGGCAGGCTAGGGTGGCTGTCCTAGGTGGGCAGGAGGGTGTGCCATCTATTCCTGTGACCGAGATCTGAGAAGGAAAAAGTGGCCCCAGTGGGTGGGCAGGATGGAGTAGGTAGCCCTCGTGTCCACAGGAAAGGAGATGGACTTACCCGCTACCTGGAGCCTTGCCCTGGGCTCGGTGAGGGTGTCGGAGCCTGCATGGAGTCACTGGGGACGAGTTAGCCATTGGGCAGTCACTTCCCCAATGGCCGGACTGTTTGCACTTGGGGCGTGGCTTGGTGGGCAGCTGGGGGCAAGGACATGGTTGAGCCGAGTGGCCTGTGTTCCTACACTTGAAGCATGGTCCCAGGGGAATGGACTTAGATGAAGAAGCCCCATTCTTGGGCCCCTGGAGGGCCACCAGGGCCTGGGTTTGGAGTGCCACCTTGTGGTGAGGTTGTATGTGGCATTCAGCTTCAGCCACTTCCTCCCTGGCATTGTAAACCATAAATGCCATTTTCACCAGATTACGGACAGAGGTCTGAGGGCTAGTCTCTGCTCGCTTAAGGTTTTTACGGATATCAGGTGCTGGCTGGGTAATAAAGTGAGACGCCAAAACCATGGCCTCAGCTGGTGAAGCGAGATCTAGCATCTAAGAGGTTAAGGCCGGTGTAAGTGATGGAGGAACACAGCTGGGTTTTCATCTACCTCCTGGGTGGTTTCCCGGAGTTTGTCAAAATTGATCATTTTGTTAGAGACAGCCTGGATTCCAGGCAGGAGGCATTGGGTCATGTAGTCTTGTTTTTTGGGCCAGAGTTTCCCACCTGATAGTCCCAGTGAGGGTCGGTAATAGGAACAGCCGCTTGTCTGACTGGAAGAATTGGGTCGACCAGGCGGGCTTGGTTGGCATATTCTCGGGCTGCAGCCTGGACTCGCTCTCTGTCATCCACAGCAAGGGTGGAGGACAGGATTACATAGAGGTCATGCCGAGTAAGATTATAAGCTTGACAAAGGTAGCAAAACTCTGATGAAAGCTGTGGGGTTAGCAGAGAAAGAACCGAGTCTTCTTTCTATTTGAGATGGATCTTGCAGAGAGAAGAGAACGTGGACCCTGACAACATCCTCCGTTCCTGCCACTTCCCGGAGAGGACAGAGGAGGTTAGACTGGGGGAAGCAGTGGGAGAAAGGTGGGAACGTGAGCGGGTATGTGAACTAACTGGAGACAGGTGAGGAGGGATTGGGAGCAAAGTACATGGAGGAGGAGGAGGTGGCTGTGATAAAGGCAGGGGAGTGGTAGGGAGGGCTGGGACTGGCAGTGCCGAAGTAGGACTGGGGTATGGTAGGGGCCTGGGGAGGCGCTGGGAAGGAGGGGAGGTAAGAGTTTTGGGTGGGTCCTCTATAGGAAAGAGATAAGCCTCTAGGAGAGGTTTGGTCTTAGACTGTGGGGTTCAGGTTGTGAGAAGGACTTGGGAGGTGGTGCAGAGGGCGGGGTGGGAGCACAGATCTCAAAAGGCTTGGACACATGGAACCTCTGACCATTTGCCTACCCTTCAACAGTAGTTATCCAAATCAGTGAGGGTATTGAGTGCTTCCTTGTCCTTTGGATAGACACCCAGGAGTGGAATTGCTGGATCAGATCTAACCCGGATGGTATTACATTCAAAATACTCGGCCCTGGTATTATAATCAAAAGTCCCCTTAGGAGGCCATTTAGACCCATTGTCCAAAGCGTATTGTGGCCAAGCCACAGTGGAATAGAATACCAGCTGCTTACAGCGGAGATCCTGAGCAAGTCCGAATTTGGTGAGGTTACAGAGCAGACAGCCCAGGGGCATCTTTGGCTGGGTGTTACCCATTGTGTCTGGGACTCAAGTGAGCAGAAAAGGGAGAGCGGTCCCAAATCCCTTTTTGCACTCACAGAGTGGAACGGGGTGGGCAGCAGGAGATTGGGACGTCTCCACAATCACCTCAGCTCCAGGAGTCAGAGGGGACCCTGATGCAGCTGTGTTTTTGGACAGGGATCCTGGAGGTTTGAGTCCTGGAAACCTTGGGCAGGTGGATTTCTCCTCAGAGGCCAGGGCAGGTGGTTGGTTAGTGGTTGGCGGGTCGGTTTCTGGTTCAGGGGAGGAAAGGCCCTAGTGGGGACTGCAGGACACAACATTCCTTCTAGGTTTTGGCGCCAAATGTAAGGAATGGGCTGACCACGAGAGAAGATAGAAATGTAGAGCCTTTATTGGGAGCACTCCTAGGCAGGTTTCACTGGCACAGAGAGAGAGAGAGAGAGAGCGAGGGAGCACCAGAGAAGTTGTCCCTTAGGGAGGGGTTTGTCGATTTTTATAAGGGTATAGGGAGGGGGAGTGTCTTAGAGGTAGAAACAGTCCATGTATGGTAACGGTTTAGGGGGAAAGCAGACTACTGTGCCCCATAAGGTCTGGTGCTGTGTGTAGAGTAGAGTGCCATGTGCTACATCGGGGTTAGATCTGATCCAGCAATTCCACTCCTGGGTATCTACCCAGGACAGGGGAGCACTCAGTCAGAAAAGCGCTTGCACATCTATATTCAGTGCAGCCTTATTCATGATTGCTAAGACAAGGGACTAACCCAAATATCCACAACAGATGAATGAACTGAAAAATTGTGGCACATATACTCCATGGAATACCATTCAGCCATAAAAAACAACAAGGCCCTGGAATTTGATAGAAAGTGGACAAATATGGAAGATTTGTTGCAGAGCGAAGCAAGTCAGGCTATGAAAGAGAGACATTGTATGTCTCCACTTGACATATACTGACTGTCTGCACTCTATGGTAGAGACTGAAAGACTGGAGAACATAAAAGTATTAACAATTATAATGGAAACTAGAGAGAAAGTGGAAAGA
>NW_006160094.1:6850444-6866631 GCF_000334495.1 Tupaia belangeri chinensis | reverse complement strand
GTGTGAGAGGGGAAGAGTGTAGGAAATTTGGGGGGGGAATGGAGAGGTGAGACACTTGTGGGACATAGATAAGGTTTATTATCTGTTGATGAGGATGTGTATGTGGTCTCAACTGGGCTGTACTGAGGTGTATATCATGCTGGGTGAAGTCTCTTCACAATCTAAATGATGTATAGTGATTTAATGTGTGAATAATAATAAAAAATATATTAAAAATAAGATCTGAGGACAGTGCAGGTCTGATGACAGAATAGATCCGGGTTGTATCAGCTGATTAGGACATAGGCATCCAACCCCTACATCCAAGCTGCCCAGGCCTCTGGCCTAACAACAACATCTTAGTAAACAAGACTGGGTAATATCTGTTATAGAAATACCCTACTCTTTACCAACTCCCACCCTCCCCCACCCCTTCAAAATCATAAGCAGTTCTCTTCTGTGACAGACAAATAATGTAAGAGCTGTTGACACCAACTTATGTAGCCTAGCTCTTGGTCCACTGTCTGGTCATTCTGTCCTGTTCTGCTCTGTTGCTCATATACCGAGTGCAATGGTTCCTGCCAGAGGGTTCGCAGGATTACAGTCTGTAAGAACTGAGCAGCCAGAAAAGAGGACCCTAGAGATGGTTAGTGCTGGACTCCAATTATCTTCCAATATGTCCAAGCAAATCACTCCTTGACTGTTACTATTACAGTGATAGATTCATGTCCGAAATGTGACCTTTGGAGGCATGAAGGGGTACTCTGCTGTAAAAGTGATATTGAGGAAGAGCACACCACCTTCACACGGATCCTAGAAGTCTTAGAGTGGTGGAATGTCGTTCATAGATGTTATCTTCTTTGGGAACAGCACTGCAGTTAGTGGAAGGTCTAAAGTGATGTTTGCCAGTTCATTCTGAATCCTACTGGCTGTTGTGGGGCCTGGGGCGGCCCAGGCCCCAAGGCAGTCACTCCAGGATGGCAACCCTGGGTTGCCGCTGCCACCACCACAGCCCCGCAGCCGCTGGGGCCACCCCACCCCCACCCGGTGCTTGACTCAGGCCACGTGGGTGAAGTTGCTGAGGGGGGGATGCAGGCTCATTGCCCCCACACCCTGGAACCTCAGGCTTGAGGTTGGGCACAAGGTGTGACACCCCATCAGGGGCATACAGGTGCACCAGGCCCCTGCCTCGGCTTTAAAATATAATATTTTGGCTTGGCAGGTGGTATGGTGGTTAAGGCTCTGGACTCTCATATGGTCTACTGTAGTTTGAGTCCCGGACCTAGTAGCTACCTTTCTCGTTTTCTCTGTCTCTCTGGTCAAATTAAAACATAATAAAGTAAAATAATTTTTTCTTTTTAAAGGAGACTTTTTCTGTAAGGGCATATGTGCTCACCAGAGAGATGGAGAGAAAGAGAGAGACAGAAGTTGAGAAATCACCCCCCAGGGATGACATGGCCAACCTTTGGTCTATGGGGTAATGAAGGTTCTGGCCAGAGCACAGACTTCAATGTGCATTCCTGGAATTCTAGTGTGCTAATAGCAACTAGACTGCTTATATTGTTTCCCTGAGGCTGGTTTATTTCCAAGTTCAATTACAGAAACATCAGGAACTTCAGGTCTCACCATGGAGCCATGAATGATCTCTGGGATGTTTATGAGCCCCTCACTGCCGGGCTTCTGAGCCTTTTATAGGAAACACCTATGAAGTCTAGATGCTTGATTCTCAGGCCCCTCATTTCATCCGCAGGGTAGCCAGAGTTCCAGTCTAAATGTATCTGGGCTACAAGAGGAACCGAACTAGCTCCATGTTAAACCTAGCACAATGGGCTAATTTGCGAAAGCTATTCATGGCTTTAATGAGATTCTGCAGAGACCAGGCCTTGAGGCTGAAACTCAAGAAGCAGTTGTGCTCAGGGAAGATCAAAATTTTTCTCCTGACGATCAGATCAGACCTAGCCACACCCAAAAACAAAACTAGCATTAACAGGTTTCCACACAACTGGCCAAGGCAATGGTGAACGGCTGCACTGGGTGAAAGCACACGGTCCACTGTAACTTCCTCTTTGAACCCTTCCCGTTAAACCAGAATGCGGAGATGATATTTGGACACTGATGAAAGTCTGCCATCTTCCCGGGTGGCTGGCTTTCTGAACAAAACTTTCTTTCCTTTCCACCAATACTTACCTCTCAGGTACTGGCTTTTGATCAGCGAGTAGCCACGCTTGGGGTTGGTACTGGCTTTATCCAGTTATACTAACAGAAACTTAAATGAGAATTTCTGGAATTATGCACAGGGGGGATTGTGAGAAAAGCAGAGATATGTGGGTTGAGTTACTCTGGTGGTCTGGTGGCTCCTAAGGGCAAATAACAGT
Source organism: Tupaia belangeri chinensis (assembly GCF_000334495.1). Classification (NCBI taxonomy): domain Eukaryota; kingdom Metazoa; phylum Chordata; class Mammalia; order Scandentia; family Tupaiidae; genus Tupaia; species Tupaia belangeri. The sequence goes on along the minus strand of NW_006160094.1, from coordinate 6,864,277 downwards.
AGCCAGAATGTTGAAGCCTCAGTGCTTAGCCCACGGAGCACCTCCTGAAGCTCACCGTTATCTGGGCATGAGTCTATGAACCTGTTAATAGTGGCCACTGAGGCCTTGGACCCGTCGTTAGTGTACTGAGGATTCTGGCCACAGCACAGATGAAACGTGAGCTCCGTAACTGTACTGGGCCAACGGGAAAACCAGGGACTGCATGGGATTAGTTCCCCTGGGTCTCTTGGTTACCAAGGTCCAGTGATAAGAGCCCCCAGATAGTCAGGTCATTTTTAAAGGCATTTAGGGTCTTCTGCAAACCTTTTAGTCCAGCTGTTATGGTCCATTTAATTCTAATAAAAAGCAGCTGTGAAACTTATGTGCTTGAAGCCTTATCTTCTTCCTTGTTGTGGGTTTTGTTTGAAGCAGGGATTTAAATGTATTTTTCTGTTCCACACCCCCACCTCCATAGGATGTGTGTGCTTGCTGGAGACACACAAGGAGATAGAGAAAGGGAAAGTGAGAAATCGTCCCCCTAGGGAGGAAGGCTGTGCTGCAATCTTTTCTCCTTGATTTTCCTCTTGGGATTTTGGCCATGAATACACATGTGCCTGGTGTGTTTTTCAAGCTACTAGGTCTGGGATTTGAACTGTGCAGCTGGCCATGTGGGATCTAGCTGCCCTAACCACCATATCGCTGGTTATCTCCCTTCTGGAATTTTTGTACTGGTGCCATGGCAGCAAGTGCAAGGTCTGCTTGGGTATATTGACCCGAGGGCTGAGTGGGTCCCAAAGTTCCATTATTGAAACTACAGGAACTCCACTCCTCAGTGATCAAGCCATGGAGGATCTGCTGGAAATTTTTAACCCTTCCTGGTGGGACTCTGAGCCCTTCTACAGAAACACCTGGGAAGCCTTAGCACTTGAAGCTCCACACCCATAGTTAGTAGTGAAGGTTTTGTCTCAAAAAGGATTGTCATGTGAATTTTGAAAAATGGTGTAGTGTTGTAATTGTCAGAAGAGCAGATACTGAACAGTTGAGTTGTTCTGAGGGCCAGGTCATTCCGAGGAGCAGTAATAAGAATCGAGAGAGCCAGTCCTCCCAGTTCAGAGAATCTAACGTACCCTGTAAACTTATTAGCCCCATGGGGGGAGGTGGCCCTCTGAGTTCTTCTTAGATTTTTTTCTTTTCTTTTCTTTTAGATTTTTGCTATAGGGCATGTGTGCTCACCAGAGAGAGAGAGAAACACAAAGAAAGGGAAAGTGAGAAATCACCCCAGGGGGCATGACCACAACCACAGTCCCTTTTCCTCCACTTTCCTCTCAGGAGTTTGGACACATATGTACATGCACATGACATGTTTTTCAAGTTTCTGGGTCTGGGACTAGAACTGTAGTACAGTCAGTCATGTGGGATACAGATTTCTTAACTACCACACTACTGGCTGGCCCATCTATGATCTTTTTCAATGCTTCCTTTTCCATCTCTCCTTATAGTATTTCCCAAGTGAGTTCTTTGTTCCTTAGTTGTTTTGGGTTGTTGGAAAAGTCATGACACATTTTGCATAGAAAACCAAAAAAATACATCATGACTTTTCTGACAACCCAATAGTTACTATTATTTGCATCTTTGGCTTTTTATAGTGTTTTTATAATTTTTTATTTGAATAGAATTATTTCTTCATTTGCTCCTCTGACAAAGCTTGTACATTTTATTTCACCATGATTTGAGAAAAGGATGTGCAAATCTTCTTTATAGGTCTGATCATTTGGGCCACCTGAAAATTTCAGCAAGCACCTAATCTTCCAGAGATTTCATTTTGGCATCTTTTGCTTTTTCTTCTTGCTCTTGTTTAGCTCTTAATTTTGCTTCCATTTTATTTTGCCTTTTATTTTTAAAAAAGAATTATTTTATTTAACTTTATTTATTTTAATTTGACCTGAGAGGGAGAGGGAGAGAGAGACAGAAAGCAAGCTACCAGATCTGGGACTTGAACCGCAGTCAGCCATGTGGGAGTCCAGTGCCCTTAACTACCACGTCACCTGCCAGTGCCATTTTCTTTCTTCTTATTTTATTTATGCACAGTAATCTTCCTTGAAAAGCATTAGCATGTTTGTGACTGTGTTTCTGGTCAGGGATCTCTACAGACTTCTTTGCAATTTGCTTCAGTTAAGTCTATGTATGAAATATTGATCCCTTAAATGCTTTCTGCAATGTTCTTCTCATTTGAATATTCAGTATTTCATTTTTAGCTTCTATTTTATATCATTACAGGTTCCATGAGTTGGGAAACTAATAGAAACAGATCTGTTTTTAACCTCTTTTTTTTTTTAATAGTCGAGGACAGATTTCTTACTTTTCTTCATATTCTAAGACACTTTCCAAGGGGTTAAGGAGAGTCATGTCTACAGATATTTAATTTTGCTATAACAGATCACTTTAGTCTAGTGATTGTGGGCAGCTTCTTCCATCCTGACCCTTCATAGTATCACCAGATAAATGGTAAGGCCTTATTATCTACATTTAGGTTAAATCCGGGCATTGTTTTCTACTGACTCTAAGTTTCTTTGAAACAAAGACTTGCACATTTAACCAACTACTAACCTAGGAATTTCTAAAGTCACTTATAAGCCTCTCCTTCCAGATGTCCTGCCTTTTTAGGTCAGGCCAATGAAAAGACTCCTTATGCTGATTTAAAACTTTATGTCTCCGACTCTCAGAACTGAGTAACTGCTGTATCCGAGCATCCCAGAAAAACTTTTTGTGTTTTTTTTTTCTAAGCCAGTCACTCGAACAGAGCTTATGACATTCTCAGCAGTCACTTCAGGGAGAGGTTTGATTAGAGACCTGATTTTAGTTTAATCTTCATTAATTTCATGAGTTCAGCCTGGGATTTGCTCAGTGGTTACAGCATTACATTGAAGTCTATTGCTAGATGTTTAACCTTTGAGTTTTGTCATTATCTGCAAAGGTACCCAGCCTTCCTGCAGTTTTATCTGTTCCCTTAAAAATTTATCCAGTGGCTAATTGAAGTCTCTAAAATAATACTCAGTTTGATGATAGGTTTTGGCCTATGGGGCAGCCATTTTTTCATCGTCACCATTTTCAGCCACCGTGGCTCTCTCCAGGTGCCAGGTTGGGCAGAGCCATGCCATAGGCTCAGTAACAGAGCAGTGTCTCCACTTCCCAGCAATCCAACTTGCCTTGCATGCTCAAAGAAGATGGCAGCCCTTGGGAAGTGGACTTTATAGCAAAATAATTCATGCCCTATTCTTTGTTTAAGTCTATGCATGCAAATGAAGGATTGAAACATGCGCAGCTCTGATTGGTTAACTCCAGCAGCCCATTGGTCCATTATTGAAACTGACACTGTTCTGATTGGTTGCTCTGTGGTAGCCAGCTTCCACACTCCATCCATGTAATGTGGATCAGCTTTAGGTTACTGCACTTTCTCTCTCTCTCTCTCTTTTTTTTTGGAGAGATTTTTTTTTTTTGCTACAGGGCGCCTGCGCTCGCCAGACAGACAGGGAGAGACAGAGAGATAGAAAGCAAGAAATCACCCCCCCAGGAGGGATGGCCACGCCACAATCCTTTCTCCTCCGTTCTCCTCTCGGGATCTTGGGCATGCACGCATACATGCCCTGCGTGAGTTTAAGCCACCGGGTCCGGGACTCGATCTGTGGTCGGCTACATGGGAGTCCAGCGACATAGCCATTACGCTAACTGCTGGTCCCATGGTTACTGTGCTTTCTCACACATGCACCTTCCAAGTCAGCAGTTGGCTCCAGGTCTCTGCCATCCAGGCTAGTTCTGGCCAGTGACAGAATTGTGTAAAAGTAATTTCAGAAAAAGCAGAAGGTCGACTAACTCTGAAGGCAGGATGGTTCTCAAGTATAATAATAGGAATACAGGAACTCTAGACCTCAGGTCACTAGTTAACTTGCACGGTACTGAAAATTTTATTCCGAGCATAGATTGAATGCCTCCTTCTGTCACTGCATACTAGGTTAACTGAGGGAAGAGCAAGGGCTGTATGAGATTAGTTTGCCTGAGGGACTGGTAGTTACAGTCCAGTAATAAGACACTCAGGACCTGTAGACCTCAGTCCTAAGACCATGGAGGGTTCCTAGAAACACCTTAGCCTTGTGGTCATGGGCCTGTTACTTGTCTTATAAAAACCAGTTGTGAAACCTGGGTTTTTGAGGCCCTAGCTTTCTTTTTAAGCTGCTGAATACTGAAGATTTTGGTTTGGGCAGGAATTTAAATGTGCCCTTCTGGAATTGTTGTATTGGGGGAGAGTGAGAAGTGGCGTCTTCTTGGGTCTGTTCACCCAAGGACCAGATGGCCCCAAAGTCCCATAATAGGAAACATGAGAACTCCACATCTCTGTGAGCAGACTGGGGAGAATAGTTTTGAGGCTCATGAGACCTTTGGTTGTAGGCCTTGGAACTCATTTATAAGAAACACCTGGGAAGCCTGTGCTTTTTTTTTTTTTTTTAAGTATTTAATTTTATTATTTTTTAGTTTGCTCTAGGGCACATGTGCTCAGAGAGACAGAGAATGTGAGAAAGCAAGTCACCAGGTCTGGGACTTGGACCACAGTCAGCCATGTGGGAGTCCAGCACCTTAACTACCACACCACCTGCTGGCCCCAAGCCTATATGCTTGATGCCCCAGTCCTTGAGTCCTTGAGGTAGTGACGATTTTGTCCTGAAAGAGGAGTGAAATCGCGTACTAACTGGGAGAAGTTCAAGGCTGCATGGCTTAAGTCGCTCTGAGGGCTGTTGGTTCCCAGGACAGTAGGGACAGTGGGCTTGAGGCCTCATGGATCAGAGAATCCAGGTTATCCCAGAAACAGCCCTGTGGGACTGGTGCCCTGAGCTGTTTAGAGAAAACACGACTGAGGGCTTTGGACGTGAGGATACATTTCTGACCAGTTGCGTTTGAAAAATTCTTTCCACGAGGCCTCAGGGGGCGTCAGATCTACAGTAGACTACTCTGGTCCAGTGGCCGTGAGACGGTCCCTATACCTTGACCCTGGCACAGCACCATCATAAGAAAACCTTTTTACCTCCATTAAAGTTAGCCATTATTTTTGTTGACTCTCTGAGACAAAGGCTTGGGTTTGTAGTGAATGGCTAATTCAGGAATTTCTAAATCACTTGTGATTTGTAGGCCCCCACTTTGAGATGTTATGCCCTTTTGGGTCAGGCCAAGTTGAAGAGCCCGTATGTTGATTTACAACATTGCTTGTATCACCTTTCAGAATTAAATAAAAGAGTTAATGCATCTAAAGCCCTCTGGAACATCTTTTACCAGAGATTGTGTTTTTGGACCAGGGTCAGTCAAAATTTGACTGTCAATAAATCTTTTAAAATATTTTTACACAATTTAATTATTTCTATTGATGTAAATGAGGGCTTAGCTCCCTATTTAGACTACGGAGTATTAAAGCTTCCAAAGAGAGCAGAATTTGATGGACTTTTATAGAGTTGTGTCCTGGGTAAAGGTGGAAAAAGGTAGGGATGTCGTGTTGAGTTACCACAGTGACAAAAAATTGCAGTTTACTGAATCCAGTCCTCGCTGACAGGGCCTGGAGGATTTCTAGGAAGCCCATTATCTCCTTGTGGGAGGGCCTCTGAGGGATGTATAGGAAACACCGGCTAGGCTGGTACTAATGAGGTTTTATCTCTGTAGTTAGATAATGCATTCTTAGGGTTCTGGCCTGAGAAATGACTTACATACGATCACCTGGAATCGTGTACTTGGATAAGTGCAAAAAGAGCAGACACTGTATAGGGTGAGTTACTCAGAGAACTCGGTGGTTCTCAAGGTCAAGTAGTAGCCCAGGAGGTCCAGACCTCACTGATAAGGTGTCAGTTTTCTCCCGGAAGCCCCTGAGTCCTGTGAGGACAGAGGTCTGAGTTGTTTTCATAGGAATCACCTGTGAAGTTCGAGTACTTGTGGCCTTAGATCCCTTGTTAGTGTGCTAACTACCAAGCAGTCCAGCTAGAGCACGGACCTAAATGACCTGTAATGAAATTGTGTAGTGGGGTAATGGTGGGAAGAGGAGGAACTGCCTGTGTTACCTTGCCTTGATGGCTGGGTGGTTCTCAAGTTTCAGTAATAGGAGTCCCAGAATTATAGGCTCACTGATCAGAGCCTGGAGAGTCTCTAGAAAACCTGTTCCTTTTATGGGAAAAACCAGTAAAAGCTGCATGATTAGGGACCAGCAGTTAGCGTAATAGCTATGTCGCTGAACTCCCATGTAGTGGACTATGGTTCGCGTCCTGGACTCGGTGGCTTAAAACTCACGCCGGGCATGTGTGCATGCGTGCCCAAGATCCCAAGAAGAGAATGGAAGAGAAGGGACTGTGGCGTGATCACTCCCCCAGGGGATGATTTCTTGCTTTCTATCTCTCTGCTCTGTCTTTCTAGTGAGCACACACTGCCCTATAGCAACCAAACCAAACCAAACCAAACCAAAAACCCCTCCAAAAAAAAAAAAAAAAAGTTGAGGACCAGCAGTTAGCATAATGGCTATGTCGCTGGACTCTCATGTAGTCAACCTCAGTTTGCGTCCCAGATCCGGTGGCTTAAAGTCACGCCAGGTGCATGTGCATGCATGCCCAAGATCCTGAGAGGAGAATGGAGAAGGGATTGTTGCGTGGCCATCCCCCCTCGGGGGTGATTTCTCCTTTCTGTCTCTCTGTCTCTCTCTGTCTTTCTGGTGAGTGCACGTGCCCTGCAGCAAAAACCTCTCAAAAAAAAAAAAAAAAAAAAAGCTGTGTGATTAATGCCTATCACCCTTAGTTGGTTATCTGGGTTGTGAGAGTTCTGGCCAGAGCATAAGTTTAAATGTGAGTTTCTGAAATTGGGTTATGAGAAAATAGTAGAGCAGGGAATGCTGAGTTTGAGTCGCTCCAATGGTCAGGTGTTTTATTTTTTAGTTTTCTAATTTCCTTCATAATTTTCTTTTTCTTTTAATTTACATTTAATCACATTTATATGTACAGTATACAATATTGCTTTTTCCAACTTCAATACCATGCATACCAAGGCAAGATAAAGACATTACTATATACATAATCATTAGCAAGTAACTTCATTTTTTTTGGTCAATTAAATGTACTTTTTTTGCTTCTCCTGTTCCCCACCCTCCCTCTCTCTCTCACTCATCCCCATACTGCCCCTATCCTTACTTTCTCTAGTGTCTACCATTTACCCTCCCTGCTTTATGCCTTCCAAACTTTCAGTTTCTGCTATAGAGTGCAGACAGTTGGTATATACTGAGTGGGGACACGCAGAGTCTGCCTCTCATAGTCTGATTGCTTCACTTAGCATTAAGTCTTCCATATTTGTCCACTTTGTATCAAATGTCAGGGTCTTTTTTTATGGCTGAGTAGTATTCCATACAGTACATATGCCACAGTTTTTCAATTCAGTCATCTAATTTTAGACATTTGGGTTGATTCCATGTCCTAGCGATTGTAAATAATGCTGCAATAAATATGGGTGTGCAAGTGTTTTTCTGACTGAGGGCTTTTCTACTCTTCAGGTAAATAGCTCAGAGTGGAATTACTGGGTTGTATGGTAGTTCTATTTGTAGGTTACTGAGGAGTCTCCATATTGTGATATGCTAATTTGCATTCCCACCAACAGTGTAGGAGAGTTCCCTTTTCACCACAACCTCACCAGTGCTTATCATTATTTATTTTTAAAATTTTAGCCATTCTGACTGGGGATAAGTGGTATCTCATTGTGGTTTTGATCTGCATTTCCCTTATGATAAGAGATGTCAAGCACATTTTCGTATGCCTTTGGGTCATTCGTATGTCTTCTCTGGAGAATTGTCTGTTCAGTTCATTTTCCCTTCTTTTAATTGGATTGATTACTTTTTTTGTGCATAAGCTGCTTGAGTTCCCTTTCTGTTCTGGTTATCAGCCCCTTATCTGAGATATAGTTTGCAGATAATGTTCTCCTACTCTTGAGGGCTGTCTTCTCACTCTAGTTGTTATTTCTTTTGCTGTGCAGAAGACTCTCAGCCTAATGTAGTCCCATTTTTCCTATTTTTGGAACTATTGCCTGTGCTTTGGAGGTTTTCTTTAAGTCTTTGCCTACTCCAAGGTCTCAAAGAGTTTTTCCTGTGTTTTCCACCAGTACTTTTATAGTTTGAGGTTTTATGTTTAGATCCTCAATCCATTATGAGTTACTTTTTGTTAGTGGTGAGAGATAAAAGTCCAGTTTCATTCTTCTGCAGGTAGATGTCCTATTCCCCTAGAACCATTTCCTGAAGAGATTTTCTTTTTCCCATTGGATTGTCAAGGATCAGTTGGCTGTTTTGGGTTCATCTGGGGGTTCTCAACTCTGTTCCACTGGTCTTCTTGTCTATTTTTGTGCCAATACCATGGTGTTTTAATTATCACACTTTGTAATATGTTTTGAGGTCATGATGTGAAATGCCACCTACTTTATTCCCATTTCACAGTATTTCTTTGGTGATACGGGGCCTTTTATATTTCCAGACAAATTTTGTGATTGATTTTTCTATTTCTGTGAGGAATATCTCTAGTATTTTGATTGGGATTACATTAAATTTGTAGATTAATTGGGGTAAGGTTGACATCTTGATTATAATAATTCCTCCAAGCCAGGAACATGGGATGTTTTTGCACTTTTTGTATCACTTTTAATTTCTTTTTCTAGTGTTTCATAGTTTTCCTAGTAGAGATCTTTGATGTCTTTGGTAAAGTTTATTCCTAAATATCTTATTTGTTTTGTGGCTATTGTAAATGGAATTTCTTTCTTCAATTCTGTCTCAGTTTGTCCATTGTTGGTGTATAAAAATGCTATAGATTTTTGTATGGTGATTTTGTATCCTGCCACTATATTTATTTATCACTTCCAGGAGTTTTTTGTGGATTCTTTTGAATTTTCTATATGTAGCATTGTATCATCTGCAAATAGAGATAACTTCATTTCTTTTCCTATTTGGATACCTTTTATTTGACTCTCTTGTCTAATTACATTGTCTAAAGCTCCCAGTACTATGTTAAGAAGGAGCGGAAAAAGTGGGCAGCCTTGCCTTGTTCCTTTCAGTGTGATGTTAGGTATGGGTTTTTCATAGATGGCTTTTATTGTGTTGAGGAATGTCCCTTCTATGCCAATTCTGCTGAGAGTCTTAATCATGATGGGTTGTTGTATTTTACTGAATGCTTTTTCTGCATTGATTGATATGATCATATGTTTTAAAATATCTTTCCTTTTGTTAATGTGATGTATTACATTTCTTATTTTGTGTGTGTTGAGCCATCCTTGCATTCCTGGAATAAAACATACTTGGTCATGATTTTTTCCTTAATATGTTGTCAAATATGATTTGCTAGTATCTGGTTGAAAATTTTTGCATCCATATTCATCAGGGATATGGACCTGAAGTTTTCTTGTTTTCTTGTTATGTCCTTATCTGGTTTTAGAATTAAGATGAGGGAGTCTTCATACAATGAATTCAGGAGGGTTCCTTTCTTTTGAATTTTTAAAAAATAGTTTAAGAATTGGGTTCTACTTTAAAGGCTTTATAGAATTCAGAAGTAAAGCCATCGGGACGTGGGCTTTCCTTTTTGGGTGACTATTTATGACTGATTCAATCTCACTACTTGTTATGGGTCTGTTTAGATTTTCTATTTCCTCCTGGTTCAATCTTGCTGAGTTATGCATATCCAGAAATTTGTCCATCTTATCTAGATTTTCTTATTTGTTGGCATGAAATCACTCATATTATTCTGACGATATTTTGTATTTCTGTTATATCCATTGTAATAACACTCGTTTCCTTCCTGATTTGATTTATCTGGATCTTTTCTCTATTCTTCTTGATTAATCTTGCTGTCAATTTTGTTTATTTTCTCAAAAAGCCAACTTTTAGTTTTATTTACTTTATGTATAGTTCTTTTATTCTCTATTTTATTTATTTCTGCTCAAATATTATTTCTTCTGGAATTTTTGTTGTTTGTTGTTGTTGTTGTCTTTCCAGTTCCCCGAGTTGTGTCATTGGGTTATTTATTTGCCTTCTTTCTGCCTTTTTTCTTGTGGGCACTAATTGCTATGAACTTCCCTCTTATGACTGCTTTTGGTGTGTCCCATAGGTTATAAACACTTGTTTATTCATTATCATTGATTTTTATGAACCTTTTGATTTTAGTCTTAATTTCTTCTATAGTTGTAAGTCATTCAGGAGCAGGTTGTATAGTTTCCATATGCTTGTAAATTTTTGTGGGCACTTTCTATAGTTGATTTCAATTTTGATTCCACTGTAGTCAGAAAAGATGCCAGATATAGTTTCGATACCTTTGAATTTGTAAAGGCTTGTTTTGTGTCCTATCATGTGGTCAGTCTTCAAAAATGTTCCATGTGGGGGTGAGAAAAATGTATATTTTGTGGCAGTTGGGTGAAATAATTTGTAGATGTCTGTCAAATCCATTTCATGTATGGTATAATTTAGATCTTGTATCTCTTTCTCTCTCTCTCTCTCTTCTTACAGCTTTCATCTTAAGATTTATTTTGTTTGATACCAGTATTGCTACTCTAGCCTTTTTTTGGTTTCCATTTGCATGGAATACTTTTTCCAGCCCTTCACTTTCAGTCTATGTTTGTCCTCATCAGTGAGGTGTGTTTCTTGTAAGTAGCATATTAATGGTTTCTATTTTTTGTATCCATTCAGCCAATCTGTATCTTTTTTTAAAAAGGATTTATTTATTTATTTATCCATTCATTCATTCCTTCATTTCAATTTGACCAGAGAGAGACAGAGAGAGAGAGAGGAAAGTGAGAAAGCAAACCACCAGGTCTAGGACTGGAACCATGGTCGGGCATATGGGAGTGTCCAGCACTTTTACCACCATACCACCTGCTGGTCCTGAGCTAGTCTATATCTTTTAATGGGAGAATGAGATCAGGTGATTTTTGAGGTTCAATACTAAGAGCCCAGGGACTTCAGGTCACACTGATTAGACAATAATGGCCTCCAGAAAGTTCTTTAGACCTTAGGTGGTGGAGTCTTGAGTCCATTTTTGGGAAACTCATGTGTAGACTGAATTATTGATGCCTACACTCCTAGTTAGATAGTCAGGGTTATTGGCGAAGCTAAGCTATGAATGGGATTTTCTGGAATTGTGCATGGAAATAATTATGGAAATAGCAGATACTATACTGGTTGAGTTATAGTGAATGTGCCATGGTTCCCAAGGTCCAATAATAGGAGCCCAGGAGCTTCAGGTCTTACTGCCTTTAGAGTATAGAGAATCTCCTTGAGAAGCTCATTGGTTTTATCAAAGTGGGTCTACAAATTCTTTCATTTGAAATAGCTGTTAAGACTGGGTATTTCCCACAAGACCTCAGCTCCTTGCTTAGACTAGTTAGAGTAATGTAGGTTTGGCCTGAGCACAAATCAAAATACCTTCTGGAATTGAGTTCTGGAGTAATTTCAGAAAGAGTCCACATTGGTTTAGATGCTTAGAGGGCCCATTAGTTCCTAAGGTCCAATAATCAGAGTCCAAAAGCTGCAGAAGTATTGCTAAGAGCCTGGAGATCTCTTGGAATCTTATTAGGTGTAGAGGGTTGGTCTTAATGTTTTATAGAACAACCTGTGAGATCTGGCTACTGTAGGCTTTAGCTCCCTAGTTAGGCTACTGTGTATTGAGCATTCTAGTTCCATGTAAACTTACATGAGCTCATGAAATTGAGTTCAGAGTTGGCCCCATAGCCTAGTAGTTAAGGGAGCCAGATGCTATGTGGGCAACCACAGTTTCCCAACACCAGCAGCTTGAAAAACATGGCAGGTGTGTATCTGTGTGTGTGTTCCTCCAAATTCTGATGGGATAGAGATGGATGAGGAAGGATTGTGGCATGATCATGCTCCATTGGGGAAGCCTCCTCACTCTGTCTCTGGTGATGATATGCTCTTTAGCTACACACACACATACACACACACACACACACACACACACACACACACACACACCACAGAGGAAGCTGAGTCAAACCTGGGCTGAGCCAAGGCTGAGCTGAGTTGGGCTGGCTAGCTGGTTGACCAGGTAACCCCTTTTCTCTGAAAGGGTTACAGAGAGTAGTGGTTCATTGCCAAAACCAAACTTGTACATGCACATGTGTGTTACATGCAGTGTTGTAAACCAGCAAAGTCATAATTACATAACAAGTATGCAAGCACAGTATAACTAATAACATAAGTTGTTTATCCTGTGTCCTTCAAACTTGATATGATAGGAAGTGAGGAGTCAGACTAAACCATCCTGGCTCCATTTTCTCTGCAATGTCACAAGTCCTTGGTTAGTCTCCTGAGTTATGAGGGTTCTGGATTGAGCACAGATTTTTTGCTGTTGTTGTTCATTCTTTCTTTGCTTTCTTTTTTCTTTTTTTCACTTTTAATTTTTTAAAAAAATATATTCATTGTCATTTTTATTTTGATTGATTAATTGATTTTTAAAGTCAACTAGAGAGAGACAGAGAAAGAGGGAAACTAAGAAAGCAAGCTTCCAGATCCAGGACTCAAACTGTGGTCAGCTCAAACTGTGGTCAGCCATGTGGGAGTCCAGCTGCCCTTTAATCACCTGCCCCTTCCCCCCTCCCCCGCCTTTTTAAAAGGTTTTTGCCATAAGGCATGTGCATTCACTAAAGAGACACAGTGAGAAGGAGAGTGAGAAATGACACCTGCCTCCCCAGGGGAGGTGGCCATGCCACAATCTCTTATCCTCCATTCACTTCCTGGGATTTTGGGCACATAAGTACATGTGCCCGGCATGGTTTCAAGTCACCAGGTCCAGGACTTGAACTGCAATTGGCTATGTGGGAGTCTAGCATCTTAACCTCTATGCCACCTGCTGGCCCCTGGGCACAGATTTTAATGTGTCTCTTGCATCCAGAACTGTACTGATAGCAAGGAGACTCTATAGATTGAAAAGTCCTGAGGGCCTGGTGGTTTCCAAAGTTCAATACTAGAAGCCCCTTGAACTTCAGGCCTCACTGTGGGACCATAAATTGTTGGAAACTTTAGACACTTTCATAGGTGGGCCTTCGAGCCCTTTCACTGCAGTCACCTGCGAAGTCTAAATGGTTGAAGATCAGCATTCACATTTACTCTGCAGGGTGTCGAGAGTTCCAGAATGAACACGGATTTACATGGAGTTTACAAAATTTTGTATGGGTAATTGTGGGAAAAGGACAAGTATTACTGGGACAGCCTGGTGATTCTCCTGGTGCAATAACGATAGCTCAGAAGCTACAGGCTTCAGTGCTCAGAGCATGGGGGGTCCTTCACTAGTTATTTGGGGGCCTCTTAATTGATTTATAAACACCTGTTGAGACTGGGTACATGAGGTCTTAGCTCACTAGTTACACTGTGGTGTACTGAGGATTTTAGCAAGAGACCAGATTAAATGTGAGCTTAAGTAACTTTGTATTGGCCTTGGCAGAACAGCAAAGAGCTGCATATGACTGGCTCCCCAGAGGGCCTGGTTACCAACGTCCAATATTTGCAGCTCCAAGATCTGTAGGCCTCAGTCCTAAGACTGTGGAGAGTCTTCTGGAAACACCTGAACTTTGGGTTGTGGGTCTCTTAATTGTCTTATTAAAAAAATAAAGCAGGGAAACCTGTGTTCTTGAGGACTTAGCTTTCTTTCTTTTTATTATTATTATTTTTTATTATCATCGTAATCTTGTTTATATTACACTGAATTGCATATAACTTTACAGTGTATTACATTGCTTTTTCAAAAGGGAATGCCAGGCATGTCAGTCAATACAGAGACATTAATCTCCCCACTTCATCATTCAATA
>NW_006160094.1:6848650-6849184 GCF_000334495.1 Tupaia belangeri chinensis | reverse complement strand
AAATATTTTCCCATTCTGAGGGTTGTCGGTTCACACTTGTTACTGTGTCCTTTGCTGTGCAGAAACTTCTTAGTCTGATACAGTCCCACTTGTCTATTTTAGGGATTATTGCCTGTGCTTTGGGAGTCTTATTTAAGAAGTCTTTGCCTACCCTGATGTCTCCTAGAGTTTCCCTAGCATTTTCCACCAGTAGTTTTATTTTTCGAGGTCTTAGGTTCAGATCCTTGATCCATTTTGAGTTGATTTTTGTTAATGGTGAAAGATGAGGGTTCACTTTCATCTTTCTGCAGTTTTTCAAGCACCATTTACTAAAGAGGTTTTCCTTTTCCCAATGGATTGACTAATATCCTTTGTCAAAAATCAGTTGGCTTTGGGGGTTATATCTGGTGCCTCTATTCTATTCCATTGGTCCACATGCCTATTTTTGTGCCAATACCATGCTGGCTTTTTTTTTTTTTTTTGAGAGTTTTTTGCTATAGAACATGTGCGCTCACCAGCAAGACAGAGAGAGACAGAGAGATAGAAAGAGAAAAA
>NW_006160094.1:6846010-6848228 GCF_000334495.1 Tupaia belangeri chinensis | reverse complement strand
CAGACAGAGAGAGACATAGAGACAGAAAGCGAGAAATCACCCTCCAGAGCGGATGGTCACGCCGCAATCCCTTCTCCTCCATTCTCCTCTTGGGATCTTGGACACGCACGCACAGGCGCCCGGCGTGAATATTTCTGGTATTTTGATTGGAATTGCATTAAACATGTAGATTCATTTGGGTAGAATTAGCATTTTGATTATGTTAATTCTTCTAATCCAGGAACATGGGATGTCCTTCCACTTTTTTTATGTCACTTTCAATATCTTTTTAAAGATTTTCATAGTTTTCTCTATAAAGGTCTTTGACTTTCTTAGTTAGGTTTATCCCTAGGTATCTTATGCATCTTGTGGCTACGGTGAAAGGGATTCCTTTCTTCAGCTCTACTTCGTTCAACTTGTTGTTCATATATAGAAATGCTATAGAGTTTTGAATGTTGATTTTGTATCCTGCCACTTTATGCTTTACAGTATTCACTTATTACTTTAAGAAGTTTTTTCATGGAAACTTTTGGGTCTTCTAAGTATACTGTTGTGTCACCTGCGAATAAAGATATTTTCACCTCTTCCTTGCCTATTCAAATGCCTTTTATATTGTTCTCTTCTCTGATTGCATTGGCTAAGACTTCCAGTACTATATTAAAGAGCAGTGGACAAAGTGGCAACCTTGCCTAGTACCTGTTCTTAGCGGAAAAAGCTTTCAGCTTTTCCCCATTCAGTATAATGTTAGTTGTAGGTTTTTCATAGATAGCTTTTATTGTGCTCAGAAATGACCCTTCTATACCAATCTTACTGAGGTCTTAATAATAAAAGGATGTTGTATCTGATCAAATGCTTTCTCCGCATCAATTGAAATGATCATATGTTTTTTATCTTTCTTTCTGTTAATATGCTATATTACATTGATGGGCTTGTGTATGTTGAACCACCCTTGCATCCCTGGGGTAAAGCCTACCTGGTCGTGATGGATAATCTTTGTTATATGTTGTTGGATACGATTTGCGAGTATCTTGTTGAGAATTTTTGCATTTATATTCATCAATGATATTGGTCTGTAATTTTCCTTTTTTGTCATGTCCTTATCTGTTTTGGGGATGAGGATGATGGAGGCTTCATAAAATGAATTTGGAAGGTTTCCTTCCTTTTGAACCTTTAGAAATAATTTTAGTAGGATAGAGGTTAACTCTTCCTTAAAAGTTTTGTAGAATTCAGAAGTGAAAACCATGTGGACCTGGGCTTTTCTTTGTTGGGAGGTTATTTATTACTGATTCAGTCTCCTGGCTTGTTATGGGTCTATTCAGGTTCTCTATGTCCTCCTGATTCAATCTTGGTAGATTACATGCATCCAGGAATTTGTCCATCTCCTCCAGGTTATCTTGTTTGTTGGCATATAGTTGCTCATAGTATCCTCTGATGATATTTTGTATTTCTGCTATGTCTGTGGTAATATTGCCTGTTTCATCATGTATTTGATTTATCTGGTTTCTTTCTTTCTCCTTCTTGATCAGTCTAGCCAATGGTGTGTTGATCTTGTTAATCTTTTCAAAGAACTAGATTTTGTTTTCATTTATTTTCTGTATGGTTTGTTTATTTTCTATTTCATTTATTTCTGCTCAAACCTTTATTATTTCTTTTCACCTGGCATTTTTGGGGTTTGTTTGTTGTTGTTTTTCCAATTCCCTGAGGCATGATGTTAGGTTATCTATTTGCCATCTTTCCATCCTTTTCTTATGTCCACTAGTTGCTATGAATTTCCCTCTTATGACTCCTTTTGCTGTGTCTCATAGATTCTGGACACTTGTGTACTCATTATCATTTGTTTCCATAAATTTTTTGATTTCAGCCTTTATTTCTTCAGTAGTGGAAAAAGTCATTCAGAAGTAGGTTGCTCAGTATCCATGTGTTTGTGTATTTTTGGGGTTGTTTCTTGAAATTAATCTTGAGTTTAATTCCATCATGGTCAGAGAAGATGCTGGATACAGTTTCTATGCCTTTGGATCAGTAAAGGCTTGATTTGTGTCCTAACATATGATCAATCTTTGAAAAGGTTCCATGCCAGAGTGAGAAAAATGTATATGTTGTGGATGTAGGGTGGAACATTCTATAGATATCTGTCAAGCCCATTCCATTTATAGTATCATTTAAGTCCTGTATCTCTCTATTTATTTTCTGTCTAGAAGATCTGTCTATAGGAGATAATGGGGTGTTGAGATCTCCAACA
>NW_006160094.1:6831718-6845414 GCF_000334495.1 Tupaia belangeri chinensis | reverse complement strand
TTTCCCTCTTGCCAACTTTAGTATCTTGTCTTTGTCTGTGTTTTTGCCAGTCTGGCTATGATGTACCTTGGAGAGGGTCTTCTTGGGTTGATTCTACTCGGGGTCCTATGTATTTCTCGGGTCTGGATATTTGAATGCCTTTCTAGGTTTGGGAAGTTTTCTTCCAGGATCTCATGGAATAAATTATCTAGGCCCTTATTATTTTCTTCCTCTTCTGGGATACCAGTTATCCAGATGTTGGGCGCTTGATACTATCCAGTATTCCTCGTGTATTATCCTCATTTTTCATGGTTGTTTTCTCAATCTTCCTGATACTTTTTTCTAGGTCTGATGTTTTGTCTTCTACGTTAGAGATTTGATCTTCTGACTGATCTAACCTACTTTTAATACTTTCAAGGGAGGTTTTTGATTTTCTGTATCACATTCTTCAACCCTAGAAGTTCCATCTGGTTCTTGTTTAAGGTGTCTATTTCTTCTTTCAAGTCATGAAAGGACTTCCTCATTTCCTGGAGCTCCTTGTCTCTTTTCTCTTCCATCTCAGTTAGTTTGGTCGCTAAAAATATTCTGAATTTCTTATCTGACATATCCACGACATCCATTGTATTGACTGTCGGTGATGTAGGCTTGATGATTTCCCTTGGGGGAGAGGCTTTTTGTTGGTTGCTCATACTTCTTGAGCCTCTGTGATTGTTCCTAGTCATCAGGTAATCTATATGTTGCTTCCTAACTTATTTAAGGTATCTCTGAGGGTTAAAGTTGTACAGGATTAGAAAAATTGATGATTTCTCTTATGGTTGACCTACCTGTTGCTCACAATTACATTAACTGTTGCCACTAGTCCTGGATGGCCCAAAGTCCTTCCTGTTTCTAAGGAGTGGTGAGCCTCCACCTGACCTAATAAGCAACACCTCGAGAGCAAAGTAAAACAAAACAGAAAATGAAATCACAGGGCACGCAACCCTATTCAGATCACTAAAATTAATTGAGTCCAAAGGCTAGTGGGAAAGGGCCAGAAGATGAGTGATAGATCCTGAGCAGACGGGCCTGCTGCCTCAGGTCTCCTGGTGGCCGGAACTGCTGTCTGGCTCAATCCGGTTTGCAGGTGGGGTGGGGTAGGGTGCAAGTTCGTCTTAAAGTCTGACACAACCAACCTGAGGTCCAAGAGGAGTAGGGGTGGGGATGCTCGAAGGCCCAGGGTGGTCAGGCCTGCAGCCTCAGGCCGCCTGGTGTCCGGAACTCTTGAGGTCTTAGCTTTCTCATTAAGATGCGGGGAATAGAGGTTTTTGAGTTAAGCAGGTCTAATGTGTTCTGGAATTGTATTGGGGGAATGGCGGGAAGTTCAGGATCTGCTTGGGTTTGTTGACCTGTGGCTGACTTTTCCAAGTTAAATAATAGAAAGCACACAAGTTCCACATTTCAGTGAGCAGACTGAGGAGGGTCTTCTAGAACTTCAGAAATGGGCCTCTGATTCTTTTTATAGAAAACACCCAGAAACCCGTGTACATCGCCCCAACCTTGGTCTCTGAGGCAGTGAAAGTTTTGTCCTGAAAGAGGAGTTAAATGTGTGTTTTCTGAAATGATGTACTGGGGTAGTCATGAGAAGTTCAGGGACTGCATGGAGTAAGTGATCTGAGTGTTGGCAAGTTCCCAGGGATGATAATGGAGCAGAGGCCTCATAGATCAGAGAATATAGGGTATCATGAAGCCCACTAGCTCTTTGGAGAGGTGTATATTATATAGGAAACACCTGTGAAAGCTTTGTACATGTGGCCTAGCTCCCTAAATAGGCTGTAGGTATTAAACTTTCTGGATGAAGCACACCCTGAAATGGTCCTTTATGTAATTGTGTACTGGATAGTGGTGAAAATAGTGGGATGTCTTGGACTAAGTTACTCTAGGGCCAAGGTTTATCAGTAGGAGCACCAGGAAATCCAGGCTATTTTGATAAGGGCATGGCGGGTTTTCAGGAACCCCAGTGGTCTTGTTGGCATGGATCTCTGAATGGTTAGGTAGGAAACACTTCCTGTTAAGACTGTGTATATTATGTTTTAGTTACATATTTAGACTGAAGAACTTTAGAGTTTGGGCCTTAGGAAGAATTTGAATGTGACTTTCTGGAACTTTTAAACTGAGTAATTGTAAAATGAATAGAAAGATCCTGGGTTGAGTTGCTCAGAGAATCAAGTGGTTCCCAAGATCAAATAGGAAGAGCCCAGGAAATTCAGGCCTCACTGATGGGAATGCAGATTCTTTTCTGGAAGCTCAATCCTGCAGCATCAGGCCCCTGAGTTATTTTAATATAAATCACCTCTGAAGTTGAGTACTTGTGACCTTAGGTCCCTTATTAGGCTGTTAGGTACTAAGGGATCCTGTTAGAGCAAGGGTTTAAATAGGTTCTTATGGAATTGCTTACTGGGGTAATAGAGGGATGCACAGGGACTGCTTGAATCAAGTTGTTCTAAGGGCTGGACTGTACCAAAATTCAATAATAGGAGACTCAGGAAGTCCAGGGCTCACTGATCAGAGCCTGGAGGGTCTGCAGGAAGCCCATTAGCATGTCAAGCTGGTCCTTATAGAAAACATCAGTGATGGTTGCATGCATGATGCCCTGAGTCCTCAGTTGATCTATTGTGCTGTAAGGATTCCACCCAAAGCACACATTTCAATGTGAATTCCTTGACTTGGGTACCAAGGATATGGCCATCAGATTAAGGACTACTTGAGTTGAGTTGCTCCAAGGGCCAGATGGCTTTCAAGGTTCAATAGTTAAGAACTCAGCAGTGTTCTGATGCTCTTTTGCCCTGTGGTGGTAGCGGTACTTGTGCCTATTTATGGGAAACTCAGGTGTAGACTGAACGCTTGATGCCTGACCTGTAGTTAGGTTGCAGGGTACTGAAGGAGTTTTGAGAGGTTCTTTCTGCCTCTGAAGGTTGGGTTAAACAAGGATGCAGGGAGTTGGAAAAAGATGTGAGTCACTGATGTTGTGTTGTTTACTGGCTTTTAGTGGGACTCACAGAGCTCTTAGTAGGCTCACAAAACCTACAGTAGCACTCACAAGCGCTTTCTCCCTCTTGGAGCTTGTAATACATATGGAAAACACTCACAGAGTGCTTCCTCCCTCTCAAAGCTCATAGTGCATGGATTTGAACTGAATTGAGCCAAGGCCAAACCAAGGCCATCAGGGCTCATTAGTCTGAACTGAGGCTGACCTGAGCAGGTCTAGCTAGCAGGGTAGGGCAGTGTAGGGCTGAGCTAGCTGGCCAGGTGCTCCTTTGTCTTAAAGGGGCTGCAGACATTTGTGGCTCATTGCCAAAACCAAACTGCTGTAAATGCACATGTGCATTACATTCGATGGCGTAAAAAACATGCACATGTGCATTACATTCGATGGCGTAAAAACAGCAAAGTCATAATTATATAACAAGAGCACAAGTGCAATTCAACTAATAAGTTATTTATCCTGTGGCCTTCCAACATGATAAGATAGGAGGCAAGGGAGCCAGACTAAACCCTCCTGACTCCATTTGTAATACAGTCCATCCCTCTTGGGTTCCTCACCTTACAATCTACGTGACTTTTTCTGCAATGTTCCCTCAGTGAGGAGCCCTGCTCATTAATCATAACAACAATATAAATGATGACAATAAACAACAAGAACATAGGCTCCTTGTGCCAGGAGGATAAATACCCAGTGCCTGTGGAACTTAGGTTAGACCACCTCTCTCTCTCTCTTTTTGTAAAACCAGGCCACTTCAATGTTTTTGTACAATTTAATAAACAATCTTTTGATGACTGCAGATATGTAAGACTGGCTATATTCACAAATATCACAGACATGGCTTTTTCAGATTGGTGTATCATCTTCAAAAATTACAAGGAGTTATTTGTATGCAACTGTTAAAAAACCAGTAAGACAGCATTTATGCATCCATCATTTTCAGGATTGTTGGTAACTTGGGCATATTTTCCCCAAATAACTTTGCCTCTTTGTGTCACAAGGCCCGACTCGCTCATGTTCACCTCGACGACCTTTGGTGATAACGCCCAAAGTTGTATATAGTGGGGATGAAGGATTCTTCTTTACACTAAGTATTGGCAGGCAAAAGATGGCTTTCAGTTCAGGATATGTTACATGGGCCTTCTTGAAGTGTAAGCCCATTGGCCTAATGAATCTTTCCTATTTGGGTGGTTTTCTAGTAAAGCCATCTCCAACAAAGCAGATTTTTGTAACCACGCCCTTCCATGCCTTCTTCTTTCTTTTTCCTTTTTGAATAACTTTTAATACTTCTGTTTCTCCCTGCGCTTGAACTTTGGATAGAGGGACTTCCCATTTTCCCACTTTCTCTTTCCATTTTTGTTTGATCATATTGAGAAGTACTTTAGCACATTTCAACACGTAAGCAGGTACTGCTCCTTGTGGAGTCTTTTCATCATTCTTCTGTTTGGTGTTCCTCTTTTCACGCATCTTGATAGTCTTTTTCATTTGTATTTTCTCAGCATGGAGCCGTTTATGATAGAGCTTAGCCTTCAGACCAATCATCTTTTTTTGCCTTCTTTGAATGTTCATGAGTCTCTCGACTTTCCTTCTTTCTCTTTTTCTCACAGTAATCCAAATGGTGTCCATAGTGTTTACGATGTAATTCAATATATTCATTTTGTGGCATGCTGACAGTGGCAGAGTTGCTGGGAGAAGCCTCCTGGACGCAAAGAAGTTGTCAACTTTCAGGACTCGGAGACCCACCTAGAATATCTCTCTTATAGTGGGTCTTCTGTGAGGCGTGTGATTTCCTGAAACTCAGCAATAACATGGTTAGAAAAGAAGCACCTTTAATAATATCTGTCCCTGACCATCTTGGTCTGGTGACTTGTAACTGTGGAGGCCATGGATGGGTTACTGACAGAGTAACTTATAAATTTTTCTGCAGCTTTGTTCTCAGGGAACCAGAAGTCCTCGCCATCAATCAGTGGGGCTTGGATGTTCCAAGGCTACTCCCAAGTGACTGCTCTGGGGCCGCTGGCATCAGGCAGGCAGCACAGGTTTCCTTATCTCTCAAAGCCTGGCTTCAAAAGTGCATCTGTTGTGGGAACCAGCAGTTAGCATAATGGCTATGTTGCTGGACTCCCACGTGGTTGACTGCGGTTCGCGTCCCAGACCTGGTGGCTTAGAACTCACGCCAGGCGCGTGTGCGTGCGTGCCCAAGATCCCGAGAGGAGAATGGAGGAGAAGGGATTGCGGCATGACCATCCTCCCTGGGGGGTGATTTCTCACTTTCTGTCTCTCTCTCTCTCTCTCTCTCTCTCTCTGTCTTTCTGGCGAGCGCACACGCCCTATAGTGAAAACCTCTCAAAAAAAAAACAAAACAAAAAAAACCAAAAAACAAACAAAAACCAAAACAAAACAAAAAACAATTGCTTCTGGGATTACCCCCGTTTTACCTGACCAGACAACCCCCAAAAACTTGACTGACAAGCCTGGCCCTTGAACTTTGTTCAGACTGACTGCCCTGGAACATGTTTGCAGATGCGCTACTTCCTGTGTAGCAGCTGCCTCTATGTCTGTCGGAGGATCAGAGGTTAATGACACATCATTGTGGTGGAAGAGCCACACAGTGGCCAACGGGGCCCACGATCACGTGTGTATCTGACACTGCTGCATATTCAGTTTGCAAGGGTCCGTGGTCATTCTCATGCACCATCCAGCCTCCTCACTGGCCAGACTGGAGAGTTAAACGGGGTATGTGTAGGGGCCAGCAGGTGGTGTGGTTAAAGGTGCTGGACTCACACATGGGTGGCTGTGGTTGGGGTCCCAGACCTGTTGGCTTGCTTTCTCACTTTCTCTCACTGGTCGAATTGAAGTAAATAAATACATAAAGTTGAATAAAACCATTTTATTTATTTATTTCAAAAGGGGTATGTGTGAGTCTCCCAGTCTTTCCCCTTTATTTACACATTGCTGGTAATCTCATTGCACCCTCCAGGCGTCTGGTCCAGTTTCACATTTACCACCGGTCAGGGTGTGGGTAACACTTGAGGGTGCTTGGCATGCCTCCAGCCACACTTTTCACCACCTGCACTCACAGACAAAATTTCCTGGTGGCAGTGTACACTGCATTCCCAGCGAGATAGCCACCCTTAGACTCAGGAAGGTGGGCGCCCAGCGTCCAAGGGCAGACTGCTTTCCTGGTGGTAATCGGGCCTTCGTCCTCATCTATGTAGGACGCTTGTCCTGCAGGCTCATCAGGGTCACCATGTGCAGAACTACACTTAGCCCCCGTGTCCGCCAGAGTCAACATCCGCTGCACATTTACGGGGGACAGATGGATGGTGAGCTCTACTGGGGGCCTCTCAGTCCTTGCTCATCTCTGCCGTGTGGGTGCCTCAGCCTGACACCTAAATAAAGCGTTTCACCTGCCTTTCCCGAGGTGACAGGTTTCTTGATAAGCCTGCAGTTCCTTCTTTAACAGGAGAGCCCGAGGTGCCGAAGTCACACGCGTTCCATCCTTTCTGAGCTGTGGACGTCTTTGCAGTTCTCCTGCGTCGTATTAAACTTCTCATGGCAGCAGTTGCCCATTCCACCAAGGAATGATTTCCCTGTCCCGGAGCCTATCAGTGACAATTCTGCCTCGCTGTTGCAGGGAAGGCAGTGAGGTGATGGAGGCCGACGTCTTAAACACCCTCGACCCCCAAGCCCCACAGTCACCATAACCAACCAACCACAGGCTCCACTGGCTCCCACTGGAGTGTAGGGCAGCCTGGGTGTAGGGCACACGCGTGTGAGCTCAGTCACTCTGGGAGGACCCTGTGGGGCCCCTCCCTGTGCCACTGTTCGTGGTTCACTGGTGCACAGCAGGCCGAGTGTGCAGACAGGCTCATCTCTCAGGACCTGCTCTAACAATCTGTCCTCTGGATGTTTGAGCCTCAGCTGTTTCAAGGTCAAGCTCCAGCGCCCAGACCTGCTCCTCAGGAGCTGCCGCTTTCACGTTTGCAGCGTTACATGGGCACCCTCCGTGCCTCCAGCACAAGCCCCCACCCAGCCCGTGGCTGGCTTGCCTTTTTCCATCCTGGATTCCTCAGCTATGGCCATCAGAGCCTTCTCTAGGCTGCTCGGTGTCCCATCCACCCCGTCATAGCCATCAGGGGACAGCCAAGTGGCTAACACAGTAACCGTATCCCGGCAAGCGGTCATCCCAGAACCTCAGGGGCTGGAGGGTTAGCCCCTACATTTTTGGATCTTACTTCACAGTGCCAAATGCTTTGCAAGGTTTTTTCTTCCTCCAAAGGCTGGGTTGAACTGAGATGCAGGGAGTTGGAAAAAGCTGTGAGGCACCGATGTCATGTTTATTGGCTGAGCTTAGTGGGATCTCACAGAGCTCTTAGTAGGTTCACAAAGCCCATAGCAGCTCTTAAAAGTGCTTCCTCCCTCTTGGAACTTGTAATGTACAAGGAAAATGTTCACAGAACAATTTCCTCCCTCTTGGAGCTCACAGTGTGCAGAGCTGAACCGAGCCAAGTCAAGCCAGGCCAAAGCCATCAGGGTTCATCGACCTGAACCAAGGCCAAGCTGAGTAGGGCTAGCCAGCAGGGCAGAGCAGAGCTAGCACACCAGGTGCTCCTTTGTCTTAAAGGGGCTGCAGACAATAGTTCAACAATTGCCAAAACTGAACTGTCACGCACACACATGCGTGTGATATTCAGTGGCATAAAATAGCAAAGTCGTAATTACACAACAAGTGCATGAGCACAGTGTGACTAATAACGGGAGTTGTTTGCCCCATGGCCTTCAAACATGATGCGATAGGAGGTGAGGGCGCTGACTAAACCATCCCGACTCCATTTGCAATACAGAGGTTTATAGGCGGACCCTGGATTTAATGGGATTTTCTGTAATTGTGTTCAGAAGGAATGTGGAGAAAGCTGTCTTTGTGGGTTGTCTTACATGGAGAGCAAGGTGCTTCCCAAGGTCCAATAGAATCCCAGGAACTCCAGCTCTCACTGCTCAGAGCCTGGAGGCTCTTGTAAAAGGTCATTCGCATTGCAGAACTGGATCTGTAAGGCCCCTTGCAGGAAACACCTGTGAAGGCTGGCTACTTACAGCCTTAGCTCCCTAGTTCAGCTGCAGGTTAATGTAGGCTCTGACCTGGACACAAAGTAAATTTCCACTTTCTAGGATTTTGTACTGTGGTAACTGCGGGAAGAACAGAGACTGTGTGGGTTTAGCTCAGAGTGCTGTTTGGTTCCTAACGTCCAATACTAGGAACTCCAGACCTGCAGAACTTATGCTTAGAGCTTGGGAGGATGTCTTGGAATCTCATTAGCCCTGTGTGGGTGGACCTTTGTGATTTTTAAAAATATGGGTCATCAGAAAAGTCATGACACATTTTTGCATAGAAAAACAGAAAAATATGGCATGATTTTTCTGATGACCCAATAGCAAAAGCCTGCAAAGTCTGGCCACCATTGGTCTTGGCTCCCTAGTTAGGCTGCTGGGTATTAAGCATTTCAGCTCCAGCATAATAAAATAGCCTTATACAACTGCCTACGTGGGTAATGGCAGGAATAGCAGAGCTGGCTTCAGTGAAGTAGTTCTGAAGGCCAGGTGCTTCGTTAGGTGGAAGAATAAAAGTCCCAGGAAGGCTATGCCTCACAGAACCCAAGCAGGCCGGTGAGCATGTGTTGGCCCTCCTGAAATTGGTCTCTGAGCCACCCTTTATGAACATCTGTGAAGGTTGGGAGCTGGATGTCCCAGTACCCTAAGTAATGTGGGATATAGGGTAATGAGGGCTCTGGCTATAGCCTGGACTTCAGGTGAGTTATACAACCCTGGACTTTGCTAATGGCCAGTAGACTTAGACTTCCCAAACTGAGTTGCCCCAAGGGCCTGGTGGCTTCCAAGGTTAATGATGGAATGGTCTTCAGGAACTTCAGGCCTCATTGATCAGACTACGAATGGTCTCCAGAAAGCTTACAAGAACTTCAGTTTTGGGCCTGTGAGTCATGTTATAGGGAACACCTAGGAACTCTAAATGTTTACTACATAGGCTCCAAATTTTGTCTATTTGGTAGTGAGGGTTCCTGTGCAAGCTGAGATTTAAATGAGAGTTTTTGGAATTGAGTACAGGGGTAATTGCAGGAAAAGCAGAGATTCATGCGCTGAGTTACTCTGAGGGCCTGGTGGTTCCCAGGTACAGTAGTAGTAGCCCAGAAGCACCTCAATACTTAGAACAGGTAGGGTCTTGTGGTAGTGCTCTTGTTATTCAGGGGTGGGCCTATAAATGGATTTATTGAAAATGCCTGTTGAAACTCAGTACATGTGCTCTTAGCTCACTAGTTACCATGCAAGTTATTGAGTATTTGACCTGAGCACAGGTTAAATGTGAGCTCCTGTAACTGCACTGAGCTAATGGGGGAAGAGAAGGGTCTGTACAGATTAGTTTTCCTGAGAGCCTGGTGGTTACCAAGATACAGTCATCAGAGACCAGGCCCTGTAGGCTGCAGTTATAAGACATGCAAGGTCTTCTGGAAACACCTTAGCTTTGAGATTGTGGGCCTTAGTTGACCTATAAAGAGAATTACAATACCTGGATTCTTGAGACCTTAGCTTTATTGTTAAGCTGCTGGGTATTGAGAGTTTTGGCCCAAGGAAAAATTTAAATACAGGATTGAAAGTGACCACTTTTCTTTGTCCTAAAATTTCCCTAAGAGCTCAGGGAAGAGTCATGTCAGCTGAGATTCATCTTGCATTGGCCCCACGACTGTAAGACACTCCCTGCATCCTGGCCTTGGTGCAGCACCACATAGACGTGTAGCAGAGCCCATTCGATTGTTTGCTACAGGCCATGTGGGCTGGCCGGGCAAGCGGGGGAGAGAGAAAGTGAGAAATCACCCTCCCACTCCAGGGGAGGTGGACATGCTGCAATCCCCTCTCCTCCATTCTCCTCTTGGGATTTTGGGCACATGTGCACACATACCTGGCATGACTTTCAAGCCTCCGGGTCTGAGACTTCAGTTGTGCCATAGGCCATGTGAGATCCAGCCCCTTAACCTCCACACCACCTACTGACCAAGAGCCTTCTTCTTTTTCTTTTTTAAGAAAACTATTTATTTAATTTTAATTTGGACAGAGTGGGAAGGAGGGAAGGAGGGAGAGAGGGAGGGAGAGAGAGAGAGAGCCACCAGGTCTGGGACTTGAACCACGGTAGGCCATGTGGGAGTTCAGCACCCTCAACCACCACACCACCTGCCAGCCCCAAGCCTTCTTATTTCTGAGTCAAGCTCAGACCTGGTGTGGAGGTTAAGGTGCTGGACTCCCACATGATCAACTGTGGCTTGAGTCCTGGGCCTGGTGGCTTTTGAAATTCATGCTAGGTGTGTATGTGAACCCTCAATTCCAGGAGGAGACGAGTGGAGAAGGGATTGTGGTGTGGCCATCCCCCCAGTGGGTGATTTCTCACTTTCCCTCTCACTATTGCCGCAAATAGGGACAATTTAGCTTCTTTTTTCCTATTTAAATACTTTTTATTTTACTTTTTTCTGATTGCGTTGGCTAGGGCTTCCATCGCCATGGTGAAAAGAAGTGGAGAAAGTGGGCAGCCTTGTTTTGTTCCACTTTTTAGTGAAAAAGCTTTCAGCTTTCCCCCAATGCAGCATCAATTTAACACTGGGTTTGTCATATATGGCTTTTTTTTTTTTTTCCCTATAGGGCACATGCACTTACTGGAAAGAGGTAAGAAAAGGAGATAGAGAGGGAAAGTGAGAACTCCCCTCCTAGAAAAGATGGCCAGGCCACATTCCCTTCTTTTCCATTCTCCTTTTGGGATTTTGGGCCCATATACACATATGCCCATATGTTTTTCAGTCTGCTGGGTCTGGAACTTGAACCACACATTTGGCTATGTGGGATCTAGCACTTTAATCTCCATGTGACCTGCCAGCCCCATCAGATGTGGCTTTTACAGATGTGTTGAGAAATGTCCCTTTAAGACCTCTTTTTTTGAGACTGAATCATGAAAGGATTTTGTATTGTATCAAATTATTTTTCTGTATCAATTGATATGATATATGGTTCTTATCTTTCTTCCTGTCAATATGATCTATTACACTATTGTTTTGCCCATGTTGAATCATCCTTGTTTCCCTAGAATAAAGCCTACTTAGTCATGGTGTATCATTTCTCTTTTTTTAAAAGAATTATTTTATTCTGACCAGGGAAGGACAGAGTGAGAGTGAGAGAAAGAGAGAGGGACAGTGAGAAAGCAAGACGCCAGGTCTGGGACTCGAACCAGGGCTGGCCATATGGAGGTCCAGTGCCCTTAACCACCATACCATCTGCTGGCCCCCATGTTGTATAATCTCTTTAATATGTTGTTGGATTCAGTTTGTTAGCATGTTGTTGAAAGTTTTTGCATCTGTATTCATCAGAGATATTCTGTGGTTTTTCTTTTTTTGTTATGTCCCTGTGTGCTTTTGGTATAAAGTGATGGAGGTATCATAGGATGAGCTTGGAAGGGTTCCTTCTTTTTACATCTTTAGAAATAGATTGAAGAGAATTGGGGTCAGCTCTTCTTTTATAGTTTTGTAAAATTCAGAAGAGAAGTCATTGAGACTGGGCTCTATCTCGTAGGGAAACTATCAATGATTCCATCTCTCTGCTGGTTATTGGTGTATTCAGACTTTCTATTTATTCCTGGTTCTATCTAGGCAACTTGTATGCATCCATAAATTTGTCCACTTCATCCAGGTTTTCTAGCTTATTGTCATGTTGTTGCTCATAATATTCTCTCATAATTATTTGTATTTCTGATATGTCTGCTGTAATGTTGCCAGCTTTGTTCTTGATCTTATTTATCTGACTCTTTTACTCTGTTTTACTTGATTATTCTAGCTAAGAGTTTGTGAATTTTGCTTATCTTCTCAAAAAATCAGCTTTGTTTTGTATTTCTGTATAGTTTTAAAATTCTGTATTTCATTTACTTCACCTCTAATCTTTAAATCTTTTAATCTGGTAACTTGGGGTTTTATTGTTGTTGCTTTTTCAGTTCCTTGCGATGTACTGTCAAGTTACGTATTTGTCACCTTTTTATTTTTTTCCTTGTGAGCAGCAATTGCTATGAATTTCTCCCTAATGACTGCCTTCAGCATGTCTGAAAGATTTTGGAGAGTTGTGTGTTCATTATCATTAGTTTCAAGAAATCTTTTGATTCTAGTCTCAATTTTTTCAGTTTCGAAGTTGTTTGGGAGTAATTTGTTTAGTTTCCATATTTCTGTGAATTTTTGAGGGATCTTTCTGTAGTTGATTTAATTCCATTGTGGTTGAAAAAGGTGTTGAATATAGGTTCTATACTTTTAAATTTACAAAGACTTGTTTTCTGCCCTTTTAGTAACTGGTTAATCTTCAAAAACTTTTCATATGAGGATGAGAAAAAAGAGTATTTTGTAGTTACTGGGTAAAATACCCTGTAAATGTCTTTCAGGTTCAATTCATTTAATGAGCTCCTGTGTCTCTGTTTTTGTCTACATAACCAGTACAGTTCTGACAGTGGGATGGTTAAATCTTCAATCAGTGTGTTGCAATAACTCTCTCCCTTTAGATCCAACACTCTCTCTTTACGTTTTGGGTAGCTGGTTTTGGGTTCATAATCATTATAACTTTTTGGTGAATTAATCCTCTTAATACTATATAGTTTCCATCTTTGTCTCTCTTTATTATTTTTATCTTTTTAAATAAATTTATTTATTTTTGTATACACATTCAATCACATTGTTTAGCTTACAATGTGAGCATTTCAATATGTGAACATTTCTCCCCAGTCCCGTTGGTCAAAATATCTTCAACCGATAACATCACACCTCCCCATCCCGTCAATGCTCTACCTCTGTATTCCTTCTCCAAATGTCCTTCATTAATCCCCAGTCCTCCACACACACCTCATCTGACATTCACACCCATCCCTTGTGTTTGTACAACCGTTAGTCAATCAGTTTCAGTCATAGAGTGCAGACATTCGGTATATGTTAAGTGGTGACATACAATGTCTCTCCTTCATATCCTGGCTTGTCTCACTCAGCAGTAAATCTTCCATATTCTTCCATTTTTCTGTCAAAGGCCAGGGTTTTGTTGGTTTTTATGGCTGAGTAGTATTCCATAGAGTGTATGTGCCACACTTTTTCAATCCATTTATCCGTATGGGGGCATTTGGGTTGGTTCTATATCTTAGCAATCGTGAATAGTGCTGCAATAAACATCAATGTGCAAGCACTTTTCCAATGAAGAATTCTTCTGTCCTTTGGGTAGATATCAAGGAGTAGGATTGCTGGATCACATAGTAGATCTGTTTGTAGACTTTTGAGAAATCTCCAAATTATTCTCCACAGTGGCTGGACCAATTTACATTCCCATCAGCATTGTAAAAGAGTTCCCCTTTCACCACACCCCTGCCAACACTTACATTCTGACTGGAGTTAGGTGGTACCTCATTGTTGTTTTGATCTGTATTTCCCTTACAATGAGGGATGTTGGGAACTAGCAGTTAGCGTAATGGCTATGTTGCTGGATTCCCACGTAGTCGACCGCGGTTTGCGTCCTGGACCTGGTGGCTTAAAACTCATGCCGGGCGCGTGTGCGTGCGTGCCCAAGATCCCGAGAGGAGAATGGAGGAGAAGGGATTGCGGCGTGACCATCCCCTCTGGGGGGTGATTT